>NW_013525135.1:543939-578494 GCF_000836215.1 Papilio polytes
CGAACACCTATCTCGTGGGCGTAAAAAGTCTGCTGACCTTGAACTTTACCGCGGCGTACAAAGTCTGCCCGTGCGAACGCACGCTAAATGAGATATCGAAGATTGTTTTCCACTAATAGCAAAAGTACGTGAATCTCGTTACGATGTTTCGACCTTAAGTACCTCGTGTCTACCTACACAAACGTTATAAGTTCTTTTACAAGAACATAAATAAAACAAGATATAATTTTTCTAACATAATTTTTTTTTTTAAACATAAGGTGGCAAACGAGCAAACGGCCTGAATCCGCCAAAATAGCGAAGCGACCGCTACCTATAGATATCCGCAATAGCAGAAGTGTTGCCTACCCTTATCCGACGGAGGAGGAGACGCAAATAAAGAGGATACTTCCCCTTCCTATGCATCTCCTCCACCGTCAAATCCACTTCCTTCTTCCATTCTCTCCTTATAAGAAAGGGAAGGTAAAGGGAAAGGGACTTAAATTAGGCCTCCGGCACCACACTCATCAGACGAAACACGGAATTGCTTCAATTTCACGCCTGTCTTCTGTGTGGTCGTGGTATTACACCGGGCGTGCCGGCCCATTCGTGCTAAGATGTTAAAGTGGGCACTACCACTCTAAAACTATGGTATAACCGGAATAGAGAAGTCTACAATTTATACAGATTGTACTTTACAATTATAAAGCATTCAAACCTTCAATCTAAAGTACAGTAATGTTGAATTTTCATTCAATATGACCACAACATTTCTTAATACTCGTCAGATTGTGTCCTACTTCTACTAAAACAAAAGAAAACTGACACCAAAACTTACTCAACTGCAAGAGAGGTTAAGGTTAAATCAGCGTGTATTGAAGTTTGCATTTCAGAATTGATCATTTCTTTATCTTTCGTAAACTGTATCATTATGTAAATTCTGCAATGAATTAGATAGCATCGGCTTATTCGTTACTCTCATAGTTATAGAAGTTTTATAGCGTGCGAAATAGCGCCGCTGCCGTCTACACATAAAACATGTTGAATGGCTGCTTGTAGAAATAATTGGATAGCAGATATATGGAGATACAATCTCTATGCGTTCGGGGGATTTCTTTAAGGGACACTTAAGGCGATTTGCAGAATTGTAGGATTGTCTTAAGAGGCTTTTGGAAAGTGGAGAAGGAAATAATTTAATAAGATATTTACAGCCAACAAATTTATTGATAATAATTTAAAGTATACAGCAAAGAAAGGAGATAAATTTCGTTATTCGTTTAACACGTTGAATGCGACACCGGGTCTAAAACACCTGATATGTATTCTGCTTACAGTGCGAATAAGAAAGCATATATGATGTCATTGTTTTTTACACCTGGTACCGCAGGAACTAAAAGAATAGAGAATTCTCTGCCGCTTTAAATGTGTTAAGTTCACAAATATATTGTCTGTCTTATGTTAAAATACTAAAATTTAAGATAAAAGTTATTTTAAATGTCATCTAACGTCTAATAAAGAATCTACTATAACAATGGTATATGATAATAGATGACTATATGACTTTTGTTAGCAGAAACTGAGATAAAACTCGGTAGGCCATTTGTCCGCCGACGTCGCAGATTTAAAACCCCCAAGTTAACACAAAGAACGTCTGCGTCTAAGAAAGTTGTTTTTTGTTAGCAACTTTCACAATTTTCTCGATGTAATCTCAAACGCTGATACAAAGACATAGAAAACATAAATTAACAAATAGATACCGTACTTGTAGCTTATTTAAAAAATATAACAGTTTTAGAACAAGAACACTTCTGATATCGAGAGATATACACATATGCTAGCTAGTACGCCTGAATTGGTAATACAATGGCACGAATTGCCTATAGATTGCTACCTGAATAATCTTATATTCTGGAATACATATAACAAAGGAAATAAGCATTTTTAAATGTGTACAATCCGTAACTGTAATATCTGTAACTAGCTGTTGCTCGCGACTATACCCGCGTGAATTTAAAAAAATACTAATAAACATAGCCTATGTTACCCTTTCATAATGTAGCTTTTTAATAGTGAAAGAATTATTGAAAGCGTCTCGGTAGCTCTTGAGTTATTTCAATACATATACAAATACAAAACTTTCCTCTTTATAATATTTATATAGATTACACATTACTTTTTTTTAAAACAATGACATTGTCAAAGTATAGAGAAAACATTGTACAAAAGTAGTCTAAAATCTCGCCTACTAATGTTAAAAATGCAAATGCTTGGATTAAGATTACAATGTGATTTGGCATAATTGATGAACAGAGGAAAGAACACATAGGCTACTTCAGTTATTTTTTATTGGGGAGGAAACGCGAGGAATAGCTAGCGCTAAGTAATTTCTCCCAATTCCCTTCTTTCACCACTAGATCTGACTCAGTGATATTTCGCACTTCATGAATTTATAACTATCGTCTCCGTTGACAACGGTTATATCTAACAGATTACTTTCCACCTCGTTTGCGGACATTACTGCCCTTGAAATTGTGGTCGAATTGATAATTTAAGGCGAGAAATATTCCGCTCATAACTTGACTTACGTCAGCAAAGACCTTTTGCTGGATCATTATTCACTGACTTGTGCTATAAGCAATATTAGTTACCTTCAACAAATATACGTAAATTTTAGTTTCAAATTATTTTATAGAAATATTATAACTTCAATTTGCCATACAAACTACTATAATTTTTCTCGTTCCACATTAATATTTTATATGTAACTAATTATCACTACATTTTCCAGACAATCTGAATAATTGTTAGTTACGAAAAATAACACACCTCGAGGTAGCGTCTTCATTTATAATTCACGTTACTTTGCTTGAGCCTTGTGCGGGCTAATGGGGAAAACCAATAGTTCGCAATACAATAAGAATAGACAAGGAAACAAATGTTATCCCGACAGTCATCGCTCTTTAGTAAAACAAAGATAACTATATTTTGTACTTTTGGGCAGTGTAAACTGACTTAATACTGAAGGATTTACAATAAGCCTTATGTTTCTAGGCCACTAGCTTACTGGACCTCATGCTGTGTACTTTATGACCTCTGTTACATATTGCTTAGTTAAAACTAATTCCATTGTTCATGTTAACGTCTACGCCGTAGCTGAACGCGTAGCTTTGCCATTTTAATATTACAAATGCGTTATCACGTATCTAGAGAACGCATTTTGATATTTGATACAGATAAACTACTTATTTAGTTTTTTAGTTCCGTGCGCACAAAGTGGCGGTCAATAGCTAGTTAAATAAAACCACAATGTCAAAATGTTGGTTACATAACGACATAATGATACAAAGAAAACAGCCTTCGCTTAATCTCTTGTAACTACAAAATGTTGCTACGAGAGATTAATTTCAGCGCGCACAATACACGTGAAAGATCTTTTATAGCGCCGAGAGTCCTAAAACACGTTTATTAAAGCCGCAGCTAAACCGGCGGTAAACAAACCGACACGGCAACTTCTAAAAACTGTAAACATTTTGTTAACCGACGCTACCGTCGTTAAGGCGAATCTGTTTCCAAATTAAAATTAAAACCGGCCGCATTAAGGCTCAGCGAATCGTTAGTCTTAATTTGAGTTGCCCGGCTACTTGTGCCTGTTTACTATTGAATGCGATGCTATAACAGGGCTAGAGAAATAACAATTCTTAAAAGAGATTGTTATACTTATTATTTAAATAAATTCTTTGTATGTATTGTTACTATTTTGAAATAAATTTAATCTATAAATTAAAGCTCACTACATGAAATCAAAACATTGTAACGTTATTGCATTTTTTTACTGTATTCACGCAAAAAAATGGTAATAAAACTAATAATTAATCTTATCTAATTATATAGATAACATATTAACAATTGTATTGGAGCGTTTTTGTTACGCATTCGCTTCGCATGTTCTGCGTTGAAGGTATTTTATTGAAATGCACAGTCAGCCTTCGGAGCGTGATTGACGAGCGGCCGCGGCAGGCAAATACTGCGACGTGCGCCTACACCACGCGACACGACCACCACACGACATGGAACTTCTAAAAGTCAACGAACCATCATTACTTGAATGACTAGGACAATTATATGAATAATTAAATATTTTTAGGAAGAAAAATCACAAAGAATTTTTATTATGAAATCAAGATCATATGCAAATTGTAATTTTTTGTGAATTATTCTTAATATTTCTTACTATTTAAACACACATGTAAAGGTTGATTACAAATTTATTAAACAAAAAAACAAACCGACGATAGTTTCATCGCTAAATCACGTGATATCATAATCGTATCGTCGCCGTATCGTATCGTGTAAAAGCTAAGCTCTCGCCACACGAGGGTTATTAAATTTGCACACGCCCCACTAATTATCGGGCGGACTCGGCGCGTTTCCAATGTATTTACCAGAAAACGGATGCGGCAGCGCCTGAACAATGGATACTCTGTGCTCGCAATGAAATATACTGCGTATACGGGTACTGATAAAAAACGACGATTAAAAGACGAAAATTTAAATCAGTGTGAAAGCTTGCGATTTCTTACAAACATCTTTTATCCTTTAGTATTCAAAAAAATATTTCTTTCGCTTGTTTGCAAAATAAATGACGTAAACAATTTTGATATTTATTAGGGCCATATTCTTTTTACAATAACTAAAGTATAAACGTTCTAACGCCATCAAATTATTGTTCAACTTGACTAGTTCTAAAGTGAGGTAACTTTATCGATTGGAAGCGGTAGTTTCGCGTGAGCTCTTCGCTACCATAACAACGGTGTCCGCACCACCTACAGTCAGCTTAGCAACTTAGATAAACCCTTACTAATTCACTACTTACTACCGCTACCGAACATAAAAGGCCGATTACTGAAACGTCATTAAAATAAGTCGGTGTCAGTCAATGATACATTACTTAAACGTTACTATACCTTCAATTGTAAATTGTTATGGTAAAAATGTAGAAAGCCATACGTAGAAACATCAATGAATACCTCTGCTGATACCGACATCAGAGTAATAATAATTGTACAATATAGACTTAACAGCTACACTAAGGGAGGTTTACTATTTTCAAGGAATTATATCGTTACTTTTTAGTGTATTGTTTTTTTAAGGATCGGTTTTGTTTTTTTATTTCAGTATATAGTCGTAAACATATTAAAGCTTGTCCTTTTATCTACGCGTTATTAATTTCCTTGCAAAACTTATCTTGTTCGGTAATTCGTTTGACACGGCGGCTTTTGTTGATTAATTGGATTACTTCGCACTTAAACAACCACCTTGTTGCCGCTTCAGTGTTTCTGTTTATTTGGTACAGTATACTTAACATTAACATTCTCTATCTTGACTATGGCTTCTTTGAACCGCGAATTAATCGATCAAAAACAAACGAACAAAATGAACAGCTATTTAGACGAGCATTTGTTTTTGATAGAATAGAGTAACTAAGCAATTTCAATTATAAATAAATTTTGGCTGGATGGATGTTTATTACTACTTATCTAAAAAGCGGCATAACGGATCTCGATGTTTGACACAGATGTAGAACATAGTAGGCAAGAAAAGATTGGATTCTTAGCGTTTTTTTGTCCACTCCACGCAGACGTATGGTCGCGGGTAAAATGTAGATATCACATATAATTACTATTTCTTCATTTAAATAGCTAGCTGTAATTTTAAAATAACTTCGGACATTGATCCAATAGCTATAAAGTGTTACGGTTTTGCAGTATAGTAATTACCATAAATTGTTATACCATTATCTTCCCAATTACGCTTTCGCGTAATTATAACGTTGATATCACCCCTGTTCTTTGTTGTACTAAAATTGTAGCCTATTAAAAGCTCAAATATGTATAATTTACTTACATTGAATATACGACTATTATCGAAATATCGCAGCGTTCATATTTACGTACAAGACAAACTTTGTATCGAGTGCTCCATCTAGCGGCCGCGAATTGACTTTCTTCGGGCCGTAGCCTTGTTACTTTAGCGTAGGAAGTTACTTACATTATCTTACATTTATGAAGCGTTTATGAAATGTTTATTCTTCATATTGATGTTTGTTTTTTGTGTATATAAATTGTTTTATACAAACTAATTAAAAATGTCACAGTTATGTTTTTATTTATACCCAAAACAGCATCATCTATCGTTCGCAATAATCTAACCGGAGTTTGTGGCTTCAGTTCCGCCATGTTTTGCTGCATCAGGTGCCGCTGCGGCAAACAAAAAGTACATTTGGACACTATCCTAATGGTTTTTCGATCGTAAACTATAACTGGACGTATCTATGTCATAAATCTTTGCTTAAATTGTTATCTAATGCACTTGATGCATATAACGAAGTAGTTAATAGATATACACTTACTAGAACAGACGGCCGATGGGGCCGAAATGTCCTGGAGTGGCGGCCACGGATAGGTCGTCGCAGCGTAGGTAGGCCTACCGCAAGATGGAGCGATGACCTGGTGAAGGTTGCTGGAGTGCACTGAATGTGGGCGGCACAGGACCGGGCATTGTGGCAATCGATGAAGGAGACCTACGTTCAGCTGTGGACGACCTAAGGCTGTTAATAATGATGATAATGACACTTACTAGTCCCTGCAATAGCACCGAAATATACAGATTAGGTAAAAGCAAAGAATGTAAGAATACTTTTATTAAGGGAAATCAAAACTACATTTATATCGATATCCAACATTTGTGGTCATACTGTGAATGGTATCCGTATAAAAGGCAACAACAAATTGTTTAATTCCGCACACTCATTGTTATTATTGTTTCCGCGAACAAAATGTTATTCCCAGTTTTTGCGGTCGCCCGCTTTTTGTATTCTTTCGCTAGAACGGAGGCGAGCCTCGCTCCCTTCAATACTTGTTTTCAATTTGTTCAAATAAATAATTTGCTATTTTTTTCAAACTAAACCATTCCCCCGATTTTAGATTACGTGGTCTGCTCTGTGGTATCGATGTGATTGTTCATTTATTTCTGCTTGTTTTTTGAGCTACGGGTATATTTGAAGTAATTTTAACATCTACTAAAATTATCGAATTTTGCTTACAACTTTCTTAGCTGACTGTGAGTTGGCACACAAGGAATTTTAAAATCTTAACGCCTTAACCACTCAGTTATATGAATTACTAAGCTATTTTACACCACGGCAACTTTTTCGTCTGCTGACCGGCGTAACCTCTATGGCATTGAGTAAGTAAATAGCCTCCATTTATCTTACAACTACAAACTTTCCTCTGCTTGGACTTTTTTTTCTTAAGGCCATGAAAAAATTAAACGCTCTCTAATTTCGAAAAAATATGTTGATTTTAAACGTACTTCAACATAAAAAACATATGTCCTTTATGACATTTGATAATCAGTTTTTAAATAACAATCGAATATTGTCACAATTCGAACTTTAACTTTTTTTTACCCCTCGAACGGTCAGGTGGCGAGGTTCGAATATAATTTCTGCTGCAATGGCTCTACAACTGTTCAATACAGCGCACTCGATGCCATTGTGTACTGTACTCTGTACGCTGTGTACAATAAAACATCAGAATCTGTGCGGTCGGCCGCCTCCGCCACGCTCTCCTGCCAACGCCGTTGTCTTCTTTAGCATTTATTTATAAAAATATTCTATTTAAATTACAATGAACTGACGACTTACTGGCATTTTATTATTGTAGAATTTATGACAACTACAATCCCAGGGAGATACTAATTTATTTTTGCTCTTAAAAAGGCGAAAATATTTGATTTTTAAAACGGTATCTATAACATGTAATAATGCTATTCATTAAACAAATCCTCCCAAATACTAATATCATATCGAATTTTTGGATGGATGGAGGTTTGTTACATTTTATAGCCTTAATTGCTTAACAGATTTCAATGACATTTAACACACATGAATAACATAGGCTATTTTTATTTATTTTTTTAATTCCGCTCGGATAGAGTCGCGGGCGAAAGCTAGTGAATCATTTGTAAGATTATCTAGTTTATGAACCCCACAAAAGGAAGCTATTTGTTGAAGTAACAGCATTACTCGGGATTACACCACGCAGTTGACAAACTTGTTGGGTCTCAGCGGCGTAACGCAGCACTCTCACAATCCCAGAGTTATCACACGGGGTATAAACTACACGTACTTAGAACCAACGCGGCCTTCAGTAACAATCTGAAAATCGCATCACCTGGTTCTCTTTTATCCGAAAATTGTGTTTAGAAATTCAATCGTGGAATTAAAATTTCATTTTTGAACAAAAAAACTCGTTAACCATAAGAGACTATTTTAACACTGCCAATATATGTTCGACCTAGTTAAAAAGACCTCGTTCCGCTTAGGTTTTCAATTAAGCATCGCGGATCCGTATTAGTATCGTAACAATGAAAGTTTTACAAAAAAACTGATCAATACCAACTATTGACCTGATTAAAAATATGGAGATACGTTCAAAATGTATACATTTCCTATGTAGTCAATAATACCTAAAATAATGTGTAATAAATACAGATGCAATATTTGATATTTCTCATAGTTAAAGTAGTAAGGCGTCATTTTTATTTATATATTTTAAAACACGACTGTAAAAGACACATTAAAAGGATTAAAAATTCCTTTTTATAATAATTAAACATAACGGAAGTAAAGGTTATGTCATATACTTGTATTTAAAAACTTATGTAACAAGGAAATGAAACACCAATTTCAAGATAGCAAGAAACAAGGTATCTTGGAAGTAAAATATTTGATACAAAGTTATCAGTTTCACGTTAAGTTGTGGACTTTTGAGAAATCGTGTAATTACACAGTTTTATTATGTATTTACACAGTTTCTCATTAATGATAACGATTGGGTTCAACTTCTATCTTCTTTTTTAGTAATTTAACCCTATTGTTGTTTATAAAAAACGTACTTATTGAATACATATTTAAAAATAAATATTCGCGATAACATTAAAATTATCTTTGCAAATATTTTAAAGGAGCATTTAGAAATTTTCATACGTAAATGTAATACTCAAAAAGAACAAACCTGACCCATATTAATGGTCCCAAAGGTCTGATCCAAATTAAATTAGGGACATTAATAAGTTAATTCCATTGAAACTGGTCCCGGCCTCGATTAATAAATACCCCTAATATAAATATCAAGCCCCGCTAACCAGGACAAGGTGGTTTTTACTCGTTGACGCAAATAACATTTAAAAAAAAAAAACGATTTTATCTGTACACAAAGATATGTTACCTTCTCGTTTAATTTAATCCATCAACTTGCCCTTATCCTTTACGGAGGGTCGGCACAGTATGTGCTGCTCTTTCATACATCTCTATCATATCTGAAAACCACTCCTTTCTTAAGAATATCCTCTTTCACACATCCATCCATACTTTCTTCGGTTTTCCTCTTTGTAGCCATCCACATTCATTCTTAACACTTCCTCGTTTAAATTAATTCAATTCTTGTAAATGTCTTACGAATACTTGAATAAGATGACTGTTAGAATGCGTAACTTCGGTTAAAAGTCAAAGAGAACCAAAGTATGACCGAAAGATATTCTATGACCAAACACTCAATTTCCATATACATGAGCGGTCGGAGTGGCTGTATTATATTTCACTCAATATTGAGCAAAACACTTTATCCCGTCTGTATAGAGTTCTGTATTCAATGAGTAGATTCTCTGGAGTCCATTTGACTAGTAGACATTAGTAAAAGTTCCCGAGCTGCCGTTTTCAGGGAGACCATATTGAAGAAAATATCCTGAGGATTCCCAAATGGACTTCTAACTTGTCTACTGTTTATGTAAAAATAAACGTTTTCTTGTGCGATGCCAATCGTGTAAGCCTTTATTTATCTTTTTTTATAAAAATGCCTTGTTTTTCGTGAAGCTCAAATAATAGATTATACCCACATCTAATTCAGATAAATAAAGAAATATAAATTCTAAATTGAATTAGCATAGATACTTATCAAAGTATCGACGTTATTTTAACACTTGATTCCAGATCGGGAAACTACCAAATGCATGGCCACCCCACATTTGACTATCCGAAATAAAATATTTATAGAGCGGCGAGCAGTTTTTCTCTTAGATTCAGTGGTTTTATTGGCTCGCCTGCTTCGCGGTAATAAATGTGCTGGGGCGCTGGCCATAAATAAAATTAGTCACAATGGATGATTCTGTGAGCTCAGGCCACGTCATAATGCTAGTGGAAACAGTGTCTACGCATGCCGACACAACACATAGCCGGTATTAAGTCCAATATACAAATACACTTTACGCGAACCAATATCATAGTAAAGTAGGCCCTAAATCCTAAATTTATGAGAAAACCATAGCAGACGAAATGCTACCTCGCAGAACGTCTTTTCCACATAAAAATTAATTTTAATTAATTGAATAATGTGTACTATATGCTTGTGACGTCCGTTCTCGTCGGTTGCTCTTATAGGACTGCCCTGCTAGCCAGTAGACAACAGTGTTGCCACACTACAGTGTGTCAAAACACTGTAGTAGTAATTTCAGTTAATTGAATTAATTTTACAGCCAACGTTTATTTAATTAAAAATAATTAATAAGCGTCAATTATAGAACAAATGATCCTTTCTTTTAGGCACATTTAAACATAAGTTAATATACAAAAGCCCCATTGATTTAAGTTTTATTTACTAAAACCATTTAACAAGTATTGAAATCGATTTTAACGCTAAGGGATACGTCAACTCCATGTTGCTACGCAAAGGATGTGGTGCAACTAAAATTATCTACACTAATAATGGCTTTATGCTCATTGTTTTAAAGTCGATATTTGCTTGTTTTTATCAAAAGCTGTGGTTTGACGCGCACATGAATGCTCCCCATTACAATGTAATCATTTTTCTGCCTTTGACATGAGAACACAATTATATTTGCAAGTTACATTTAATGTGATGTCACATTTCTAAGTAAACGTGAGTTACATCTGTGAGTAAAAGAAATAAAACGAATTAATATTATTACTAACGAAAATTTTACATTTTAAGAATCAATAAATAGCTACTATTATTATTTATTTTATCTTTTACAAGGAATGGTGAACAATTTATTAAGAAACGCCATCTTTTGATATACAATTTGCTAAACCAATTAGTAATGACGCTAACTATAGTTTCATTTCCAGAAAAATATTTCAACTACGTACCTATTAGCAAAATAATTAATAATAACCTAGAAAGTAGTGTTCATTGTAAGAACTCTTTTAAAAATACACTTTTATTTAAACTTAAGATAAAAAATTTAAATGAATTGATCCAATCTTCGATCAGAGACCCCAATTGAGGACATATTTTGAATGGCTGATCTGATTATTTTGACTAGAAAATGAATATGTCCAACAGTATACATTTTAATTAACCAGAAAATACAATTTAGAGTACAGTTATAAACAAGAGTGTTTCAAACTAACGTTCTTGTCTCACTAAGAAACAACATCCGCTCCAAAACAACACAAATGCATTAAAACACATTCCGGTAAGTACGTCGGATGTGTTTACTGCCGGATATTAATCTATTTTGTCGTTAAATAAACTGTCATTATCGACTTACGATTACTTCTTAAAAGTGTTTTAATGTAAAATATTTGTCATGATCGTAGAGCTTAATTGACTCGTTTAAACGTTTTGAAATAATTTTATAAAGGTATTGAAGTTATTTGAAAAATATGTTTCATTAGTTATTCGTTATTTAAATTATTTACAATTGAAATTTAATAAAAATTTTATTATAGAGGTTTTAAATTTTATGTATTTCTATTTTTCATTTTATTTTATGAATTTTGTTCTTGCAAATTCTTGTTCTTAATTCCAAATGGTCTCATCATTTACTACAGCAAAACAAAAAATAACAGCCGTATAAACTTTTATTTCGTCCTCAGTTCAACAAAAAACGTCCAGATGCTAATAAGTGTAACATTTTTATCCGGGATTACGTCCTGATTAATAGCTGTCCTAATGCACCGGAAAATACTCCCAAATCTTTATAAACGATGGCATAGTTTAAAAAAACAAAAACGCGACTGAACCTTTACAATCCTGCATGTTTTTCCAGCTTTGTAAACTTTGACTTTTAAATGACAGGACCTATCAAGCGGATCTCAATCAAATAAAAACGAACAATAAGTACTTGCCTGTATACTCTTTTTTAAATAAGTACGTGTTTATAGAGACGATTATGTTTCACGTTATATTGAACACGATATGCAAGCCTGTGTAATTGATTTAAATACTGCACACACACGAAAAGTCAGAATTTATTGAGTACAACAGCGTGTCTTAGTCCATTTCTCTATAGTCAAAGTGTGTAAAGGATTACTGTCAATGCATGGCTTCGAATACATTCAGACACGTGTTTTCGGGGTGCCACACAAGTCTATACATAGTTGTGGTAAGAAAATATACGATTGTCTACCACGACGCGACATGTTATTTTATCGCTCTATTTGTTTGAATGGCGTCAAGTTATTTGTGAGACAGATGTCAGTACGATTTGTTTACTACTGGGTGCGTATGGCGACACTAATAAGGAATAATGAAATATATTTTTTGTACACATATACTAGCTGTTCCCGTGCGACTTCATTCGCATAAAGATATAAAAAAAAATATTTTGTTGTTTACATGCGTCAAATTATCAATTGCAAATGTCATAATGACATGATATGACAACCCTTAGCAATCTTGCTTCCTTGATGTTGGCAGCAACTTATGGTCTCTTTCCCACGTTAAGGTTTTTATCCAAAATATTTACCCCCTAAATTTAATAGCGTGAAAATATATAGCCTAAAGCGTGATGCAATTGTCGGGACTTTTATTAAAAAAATAATTATTCAAAAATATGCTGTAATTGCTGACATCTTAGGCAGCAAAGAAGTGCGTGTTTACGCTTTATTATATTAGTATAGATATGCTAGCTATGAATTCGTATAAATATTTAGGACGGTACAAACACCGTTTTAAATTTATTTACAGGGTAAATAAAAGATGTTTTTAATTAATTTCCTATTCATGTGTTAAACCATACAGCGGTTAACTTTTATGTGAATTTTAGGGTTAGAATTTAAATCCAGCTTTATTTCTACAACATTCAGCCAGACTAAATCGGGCACGGCTATAACGCGGCGTACTTTAGCCAATTTAATTTCATGCTCTTAACACTGAATGCACTTAAAATTAGCTCATATATATACCTACTTATTTTCATACATATTTACTTAGTTTTATCTACGTTCCGGCGGCGCCTAGCATAAAGACAACTTTATGAGACCTTTTATTATAACTATAGGTATATATACGTAATTAAAAAAAAATAGTCCTAACTTTAGTCCCTTTCTCTTTCGACCCTTTTCTTAAGAGGGATGGGAAGGTAAAGTGGATTTGACGGTGGAGGAGACGCATAGGAAGGGGAAATGTCCTCTTTATGTGCGTCTCCTCCGTCAATTAAGGGTAGGCAACGCATCTGCAATTGCGGATCTTTATGGGCAGCAGTCGATTTCCATTTCGGTGGCCGCTTGCTCGTTTGCCACTTTATATTATAAAAAAAAATTGTTTTATAATATATTGTTTGTTTTTATATTGTTAACTGTATTGATGTGCAGAGATTCCACACTGGTACCGCAAGCACGCCCGGGCTGTGAGCCGCAAGCCATGCTAGGGGCTGCGTGGCTTGCGGTGCATTCTATACCACATTATATTTTAACCACATATAATATTGATTAAATTAGTGACATAAACCTGATATACTCTTGTTCTAATACAGGTGTTTTGTCTGTGGTCATGTAGATTTCATGTACAGTCCGTAGATATACAAAACTTACGTACTCATCGAAAGCATATAGACTGACTCGTGTACATATCTTTTGTAACCAAAAACGTACACGAGTTTCTGTAGCTCGGTAAATGTATACATATTTATGCAGCTAACTGTACATGGGATGACGAATTCAATCGCTCTATGCGTTGGTTGGCAAACATCCGCAATCGCCGGCGAAATGGAAACATTGACGTCGACCGCGGCCACAGTCGGGCTCAGGTTAAAATGTTTTTCGTGTAAGCAAGCCAACTGCCACTTTTATTCGTTCAATAGTACGATCGTTCAAATGAAAACATTTTCATTGACATTATTTATTATTTTTTATTAAATAAAAAGATAATCACTCACCGATATATACCGATATAATACATTTAAAAGTGCCCATTAACCAGAGTGTTTGTGTTAAAATTGAAATGTTATACTGTTCTTACATTTTAGTCAAAGAAAATTTTGCTTTCCCGGAACGTACATTTAAAGTACAGAGAGAAATCCGATCGGCGATATTTCACAATCTATTTGGCATCAAGATCGAATGTGGTCGCAGAACCGACCCGAACGTAATTTCAGCTATTAGATAAAGTGTAACATAAACTATTCGCTTTGGGGGCTTAAGAGGGTGGGGTAAAAAGCAGCTATCGGTCAAGACACGTTTTACATTCGTAGCCCCAGCCGGGGAGGCTATCGTCCGTCACGTTCCCGATACGTTGCAACCGAACCGAAAATATTAATATTCGATGGCGGCGATAGGGCTGCGTAAAGTTTACGCGGGAAAATTTTCGGCAGCCATATTTGTTTAGGACTTTGTACTCTTAGCTGTTTGGGTACAAGCATCGCTGTGTAATCGCAAAAGTATACCAACATTGTTTAGAGTTTTATAACAAAGTTGTCGATTTGAAATTTATAGAGTTATATCTTTTTGTCTATTGTTCTGTTTTAAATTATCTGTTCTGAAACAGTGTTGTTTGAGCTTAGTACACAATAAAGCGCTAGACTTAATTTCTAGATAGGCTAGTTATAAGAAAATCTTAAGTAAATTAGCAATAATAATTCAACAATATTCAAAACAATAATTCTTTGATCTTTGGATTTATTATATTTTCAAGGCAGCGACTCTATTTCTGCCATAAATATGTTTCTGGTAACATAAATTCTAACCAATATTTATAAAACTTGTTAACTATAATCTGTGGCAATTTACCAACCCTATCGCGTCTAATACCGCTACCTGCTATTTATTTACGTTGCCGTACTGTAAGTATGGGTTACGTTGAATTTATACCTCCCGCTCTGCTCTGTGTGCTTTTTGCTTTCTTGATAAATATTGTTTTTCAATTTTCACAGTATAACACAATTTTAAGAGTATTTAATTTTGTTTTTAAGTGCGTAATTAAATGGCCTTTATGTTTAACTAGTTACTGTTAAATTAAATCTTTGTGTAAATATTTAGTTCGTTACTTTTAAAAAGGTATGTAATACTAGCTTTCGCCCGCAACTCCGTTCGCGTGGAATTGAAAAAAACAAAAGTGAATAGCCTATGTGTTCTTCCAGACTAGACGACTATGTCTATGCCAAATTTCATCGAAATCCGCTCAGCCGTTTACGCTTCAAACTCTAACAAACATCCATCCATCCATCTAAACTATCACATTTATAATATTAGTAAGAGTAAGATTTATGAAGATAACGCCGTTTTTCTAGATATTCATGCTTTATGTAGGTTTAAAAAAACAGCAGTACAAAGTCAAGTTTTTCTCTCGATTTTAGGAGAATGATTGATGATCAAGATGGATAATGTACTGTACAATGTTTTTGTACAAGTATTTCGACAGTGGAAACGCACCGATCAACAGAAATCGCAACAACATTAGCATACAAATAGTTGAACATAAATCGCGCACCAGTGGGAACAGCCACATATCACTTACACTTTAATGTATGCCTTTTTTTATAGGGAAGAAGGGAATAGATCAAGCACTATAGTGAAGGGAGCGAAGTTAGGGAGCGCTAAAATGTTTGCACAACCACATATTGGCGATTAAATTTCTCTATACTAACATTATAGAGAGAAAAGATTTGTATTTTTTATGTATTAAAGTAACTCAAAAACTACTGTAAACGTAAACTAAACTAAAAAGCTACGTTGTCAGTAACATACATTTTTTGTTGTTTAATTTCACGCGGATGAAGTCGCGAACAACAGCTGGTTTTATACAACAAGTAATCAAGTATAATAGTGCTTTTTATTATTTTTTGAATTTTCACAGCTTGAGTCACTGTCCGACGACATACATTTTTGTTTTTTTTTATTCGTATTATTATAGATTCAAATGTTTGGATGTATGGATGTTTATCACATAACTACAGATCAAGTGTGCTTTTAGTTTGTATTTTCAGTCTTAAAGATACTATCTTAAATTATTCCACTCAAGTAGTAAAGTGTATGTTTCTAATACTAATTCAACACTAAAGATATCACTTAGTAACCATCCCTGAACAATTAAAAGGTATTTAAAGAGAGTTACAAATAAACTATGAATGCAATTCGGCACATAGAAGTTATATAAAAACAAACATTACGATGTGGGAAGGGAGTTTCACACAGAAGTATAATTAGCTAAGTGCAATGCTTCCAATTTGCGGAGTGGTGCGAGAAAGAGCTAACTCGTAGTTCCCAACATCGTTTGCATTTGGTCGGGTGCGCGGAGGAAATTAAACTGCCGCCTTGATGAATGTCGTCGCCCAACAAATTGAATATTGTATTTGTTGTTCTAAATCATGACCAGAACTGTTTCCAATTGTTACAAAGGAAAGTTATTTTAGAACGGTTTGATCTTAATTAACAAGATTTAATTTAAAATTAGCGTAACGTTTTGTATTTTATTTTTGTTTTGTTTAGTAAAAGTAAAAGACATAGTATTCTGCAACAACTATCTTATTAATTAGTTTTTTTTGTGTTATCCTTTTCTCGTTTCTCTCCGCTACAAAAGTATGTAACAAAAGCACTACATAAAGGCAACAGTGGCGGATTCATCTAGAACTCCCTTCAGGGCACAGTTAGTCTAATATAGAAAAACCACTCTGCGATATAATTAACATGAAACAGTGAAAAGTCGTTAACATAATGATTTCGTCAAATGATTGTAGGTGTAAGGGAGACAGCTGCAACTGTCTCAATAAAAACATGAAACAGATGTACCAAATGATTATCTGTACAGTTTTATACGAAACAGATTGGTTTTTATTCGAAACGTACAAAAGCAATAGCAAAACGGCCGTGTCGCGAATGTTTCTGAATAAAACGCACGTGCTGAAGCTGTATTAATCACTGGAGCAATATCAACGCCGCGTCAAGCTGTGTAACGTCGCGTCACACCGCGACCGCGTCACGGTATGTAACGTCGCGTCACAACGGCGCCCGCCGGTGTGAAATACCTGTCAAATGTTTATGTTTAAAAAAAACACCTATTTGGGAACTTTCCTAAATTAATATAATTATTTTTTTTATTATAGTTTATTTTTATTTTACGAAAGTCATTAGAAGTTATGACGTGTACAATACATAAAAAACGATGTATTTGTTAAAACTAAACGTTTAAAAATATACAAAGGTCTAAAAAAGTGCATTTAGATTGTTCACTGAATGTGGTTTTCTTCTTTTTTTCAACATAAAGAATGTATTCACTAAGAAACTCGACGTTTTTCATTTTAACGACATTCTTCAAGTTGGTGGTAACAGATCATTAGGCAACACGCTGACGAGCTGACTTCAACATGAATAGCCGTAAGCTATAGATATGTGTGCCTCATTATACTATTTATATTTTGACGTATATAACTGCCATTTGTATTAAAAACGAAATAGAATGTAGTATTAAATTCCGACTTAATCCGCGTCGTAATTAAAAAAGTAAGTAGCCTATGTTCTTCCATTGTCTACATCTATGCCAAATTTTATACAGATCCAGCAGTTCAGGCTAAAAACTCTGACAAACATACATCCATCCTTGTAAACTATCGCACTTGTGTTACTGAAACTAAATGATAAGAATTTCAAAGTAGTTAAATTTCAATATTAAATTATGAATAAATGAATATTCCCAAATATGAGATCAGTTATTGAATTTATGGATAACGTCTTTACAATTTGATACCGCTTTTGAACAGAACCCATTCGATCTAAACGCTTATATCGCACTCAATGGCATCAAATTAATATTAGTATACTAGAACTGTACAGCGCAATATCTGACAATGTACAGGGATCAAGTTAAACTGGTTTTTATTCGGTTCGTGTCTATTCTATGAAGTGTAAAAAAATCTACAAATTCTCGAAGCATAATTTTCACGTCTGACTTTTATTGGTTACCAACAAACAAAATGCGTAGGAACATAAAATGTAATGGCGTTTTTATTTTAAAATAACTACCTTTAGATTCGTAATCGTGAAATCGTTTCAGAAATTATTCAGAAAGTAAGTCAGAAATTAAAATATGAATTTAATTTTTTAATCTACATATTTTTAATGTCATCTTTATTGTAGTGTTACACGTATATAAATAAATGAAATATACTTAAACTTTTTCCGTCATCAAATATTCAGTTATAAATAATTTTGAGGTTAGAACACAAAACATTTGGCAGGACGGCTCTTTCCGACAAACGGCTTACCGTAAACCACTCAAAGGGCCGCAAAAAATATAAAATGGCGGCCTACTTTCACAAAGTCAGGTGTTCGCAACTCGGGGCCATCATTAATTTCCATTCAGTGTCGAATCGCGGCGATATATTATCCCGAAATCTCCCGAGAGGCTAAAGTGTGGCCAACTTACAATACCTATAAACAAATCGATTTTTCCACAAAACTCAATTTAAAAGAACAAATATTTTTAACATCATTTTTGTATAATCATCGAGGATTTCTTTTAATAAACAGATTGTTTAACATTAATATAATATTTTAATTTTCTAAAGTCAGAGGTTAGAAACATTTCAGGTAAAATATCTAGACAGATTACTCGTGTTTTAATTTACACGAGTAATCTGTCTAGATATTTTATTTTAGATTTTAGAAAAGTTTCTACAACTGAAAATCTCAAACATGATATTTATTAAGTACAAAGCAATTTGCATTTTTTTTAAACTAAAATCTTTAATTTGAAACATTCGCATTTTGGATAGCAGTTTGCGATGAAATGAATGTGACCAACTGATAGTTGACGACAGAAGGGAAATTAATGGAGAATATAATTTCCGTAGATAAATGGAATGGTTCTGCACATCGCACACCAAATTGAATCGTTTTTAAATTGTAATAGAAAGTAAATGAAGTCATGTGAAAACCATTACACTAAAAAGTTTAGATTCCCCATTTATGTCTAAAACTAACTGTCGGCCGCGAATAAATCCGTTTAAAAATAAACATAATAAGTAGTTTATGTGTTATTCTATATCTGTACCAAATTTCAATGATTCCTTTGGGCTTTTCTCCAGATTCGTAGTAACTAAGATCCGAAAGTTTAGCTGGAAGGATCTTTGTAGCCTAAAGGGATGAACGGATCTGGATGAAATTTGGCACAGATGTAGAGCACAGTCTGGACGAACATATAAGCTATGTACTTTTCTCTTTTCCTAGTCGTGGACTAGTAGAGTCGCAGCCGAAAGCTAGTAATATTATAATTACAGAAATATGTTACGACATAAAGTATCTTGTAACACTTATAAGCCGACTTAAGCTTTGAAGTTCCGTCGCAGCCTAGCACATGAAACGCGATTCCGTTTCGTGATTTATACGACACTTTTATTACGTCAAATTGATATATTTCATCTGCTTTAAACATGCAAATACATGCAATAAATTGTAATATACCAACACGAACTTTCATGGCCATGGAAATAATATGCCTAAATATTTTTCTAAGTGTACAAATAGCCTTAATGTACAAGTGGCCTTATTTTAAGTTGTTTCAAAATATAATTCGAATTTTGTTTTAATCCATTTAGAAATGTCCTCGTTTCCCCCAAGGGCATGTTAAGGGTGAGAGCTAGGAAAGTTTTGCATCGACACCAATATAACATTAATGTTTAAAAAAAAACAAAAGAAAATAAGTGCTTACATTTTATTGCAACATAAAAAATGTTCTCATTTCTTTTATTTTTGAATGTAATTCTTAAATTAATAAATTCCATTAGGATATTCTCGTAGTGAGCTAGCATTATTGAATCACTTAAAAAACTCAGAGAAACGGATTTAAAAACACAAAAAAAAATATAGTTCAACCTACACAGTGTATTCTCTACTTTATCTCCACTCCGTCAATAATTACATTTTGATTAACTCCTAATTGTTTTTTAAACACAGGCATCTGGTCATAATTCAAGATAATAATTTAAATATACGTTGGTAATAATTTCGTATCGCCCAGGGCAATAAGACGGGGCAAGTGTGAGATAGGAATTCCGGCGACGGTCGAGATATTTGACGCTACCCTATGATTTATATCCGACTGCTATTACACAAAATTGATGTATTTAATATTTATTAAATCGAAAACTAAATTTATACCATCATAAGGTATTATAAATTATTACACCATTATTACTCTCCTCTCGTGTAATAACCTAAAAATTGAGCAGTTGGTAGGTGGTCTTATTCTCAACGCGGAGGAAGAACTTAATAAAGAAACACGTGTTGACCTTTTATTTTATAAAAAAAAACTAGCTGTTCCCGTGCGGCTTCATCTTGATGAAATTATTACTTTTTTTTATTGTTTACATTTGTCATTATCAATTGCAAATCTCAAAATGACGTGACAAACTATTACAATCTTACTTCCTTGATGTTGGCAGCTTGTAATTTCGTCCGCGTGAAATTAATAAAATAGCCTATGTTACTCACAGATAAATGATCTTTCTAACGATAAAAGAATTTTTAAAATCGGCTCAGTAGTTTTTGAGTTATTTCAATACAAAAAAAAAAATCCTCTTTTTAATATTAGCATAGATATAACTGTTTATCTAAGATTTTAACACAATAACGGAAATGTTTATAAAAAAAAATCGTTGTTTAATGATTAATACGTAAACCACTCAAAAGGAATCTTTGAAAAAAAGGAAATCGTCGACCTAGTTTCAGAAAGTCAGGTGTTGGTAACTCGGGTTCACATTAATTTCCATTCAATGTCGAATCTCGGGATATATCGGCCCGAAATCCCCGGCCATAGAAATGTTACTGTTACTTTACGTTCTTATAAACAATTCTGAACTCAAAGAAGTTTGTTTGCTACAAACTCATGGCTCATTTCCTTATACACTAAACACGCGTCATAGGACCATATTCAAACCTGGAAAATGTGTAAAACACTACTTAATTGTGAAAAATCTTTAGTAACAGAATTACTGCCAAAGCGTAGAAAATCAAATATAGTTACATTCCAGATAAAGAGGATTATCGATTGTATTAAATGATTATAATGAATTTCTAAATATCTGTATACTATTATAATAAAGCGTAAACACACACTTCTTTGTTGCCTAAGATGTCGGCAATTACAGTATATTTTTGAATAATTCTTTCTTTAATGAAAAGCCTTATACTTACGTCACGCTTTACGCTAAATATTTTCACGCCATTAAACTTAGGGGTAAATATTTTGGATAAAAACCCTAATGTGGGAAAGAGACCATAAGTTGATGCCAAAATTAAGGAAGCAAGGGTGTCATTATGTCATGTCATTTTGACATTTGTAATTGATAATTTGACAAATGTAAACAATATAATAAAAATTTTATAATTTCATATGGATGAAGCCGCACGGGAACAGCTAGTTTCATATAAATCTATCTACAGGAATTAAATTTTTAATTATACGAATTTGTCTAGATATAATAAGGGTGACATCGCATACTATACATACGGTTACAAACTTTAGGTATAAAACATAAAGCAGTCGCTTAAGAAAATTAAAGCGGGTCCCCGTCCCGAAAGGGCCCGGCGCGAGATGATTAATATTACACGTGCATCCGGCGCCCGCCGCGCAGCAGCCTCCGGCCTCCTGCACCCCCGCACCCCAGCACCCCCGCACCCCAGCACCCACTGCCCCTAATGTTATATAAATACTTCATATTCACACACTGACAACTTCACATTTGTCTCCACGCGACAATCTGTCTTAAAGTTACCCAGCATGTAGAATTTTATATATACTAATATAATAAAGAGAAAAATTTGTATTTTTGTATGTTTCGAAATAACGCAAAAACTACTGGGTAGATTTCAAATTCTTTAACTTATCGAAAGCTACGTTGTCGCTGAATAATAGGCTATATTTTTATTAATCATTTTCACGTGGACGAAGTCGCTATATAAACAAAAATTAAATCACCTTTATCTAAAAGAGAAAAGTCAGAAATGTCCATTAAAGTACCCAATCTCCAACTGAACAAATGTTAGACATTAAATAAAGCGCCTTCATCGTCGAAAAACGTTTTGAAACAACAAAACATAAAAAAACAAAAGCTAACGATAAAAAATGACAATAAGTGTCATTAAAAAAGAAAAAAAAAACAAAAGCAACAAGTAAACTCACACTCGCTCAAAACAAAACAGATCCTACGACAAAATGTTGCGTCTTATATCTTGATTTAAACAAATTACGCTCGAGGCGCGCGCGAGGCCTTCTTTCCATACGACACGAGGCCGACACGACAAATTAAACAATAACATTTCTAAAGAACAAAGTAAAGTAAGCAAATAAAACATAATGTAACAAATCATATCGTTTGTTAAAAATATTTTGCCGTTGTGTAGAATATTTTGTATAGAGTGTGAAAAATTCGGGTGTATTGCGTTGGTCGCGTGGTAAGGCTGTGACATTTAACTGACGTCGCGTGCGTCTTTCTCAATAGAGGTCTAATTTACTTGTGTTTATGTGTTGTAATAAATGGAGTTAAAATAACTATAACGAAATGCGGCCATCAGGATTATTCATCAAATAAAAGTCTTATTTTCATGTTTCTTTAGTTGTAATAAATTTTGTATCTTACATATATTCTCAAATCAGTTATTGTACTGGGCATGAAGGACGTTTTATACCTTTTCACGTCGATATATATGGCGTTATCGAATAGTAGCAACTTTCTTCGTTTCTACAAAAATAAATTAAAACATCCAGAAGTCGTGTCCCGTCGACTGTAAATGTCCTATCGTTGTTTATGAATAACCGTCACTTCATGAGTAATTAGGCAAGTTGCTCGCGTCGCGTTAACTTGCCCCCACCTGTTTGTGTCGTGACGCACGGACATGTGTACACACGCGACTTTCCCCGGCACCTTACACCCTGCATCTCCCCCCGCTCCTGTCTTCATTAGACGATGAGTTTACATACGACAAAGTTTAATTATTATTTACATTCAAAAGATGTTCCATTTATGAAAACAGCTGTAAATGTACATAAGAAGTTGAGCTGGAAAGAGTTTTGAAGTCGAATGAGTGATGTCGAATGGCGAATCTTTGTTGCGGAAATGACATATTGACGTCTCATTTCCGTTTTGTCATGAAACTCGTGTTCGTACGTAGTACGTATTTATTGTTGGTCTAATCTAACAAAAAATACCATCGAACAATTTACAATTAAACTAAAACCTTAAGTTAGCATAACAAATATACAAGACAAGAACTGGCAACTTACAACGAGAAAGTCTTTATTAACTAAAAAAAAAACAATGAAAAGGAACGCTGTACGAAATGATAAAAGTTTGAGAAACGTTACCCGAGGCTATGCCTTCAATCCAGAGTAGAAATAAAAATGTACTTCGAAGTAATACTGCATTGCACTTTTAATTAATTGCATTCTACCATATTAATATCAAACGAAACGATTAATCACAGCATTAATAAGTAATTTATTCAGAGTTGCAATAATTTCATTCATTACATCGCAGACAAATCCAATTTTAATTAAACAGAAAATGAGGTTTATATTACAAAGTAATGGATGACTAGTTATTTTTAATAATCGTATAAAAAGCATAGCATTTACTGGGTTTGGAATGTGATATCACACGAAACTTAGCAATGGAGGTCTGTATTGATATAACAAATTATCTATATTGTCTCAGTGGTTCAGCGTGACAATGCAACCAACAGACTAGCTTTTCCGTCTATAATACGGATATAACCTAAAAATGTAGACTAACAAATAAAATATACAGGAAGGTAACAACGAGCAAACTTGTGCGCGTGTATAAATTAGTTCGTAATTAGTGCACGTTGGATTTCATTTTAAATATGTAGTAATTAACTGGCGCGTGACAAGCGCCGCTACAGGGTGTTCAAATATGCTTTGTTTGTTTAAATTAACACGTTACGAAATTAAATGAAATTCTTATTTTATGTGGCTTTAGCTTTACAGTTGTGTTGTAACATGTATTTTTACATTTAAAATACAAAGACTTGAAAATAAACCTTTATTGCTAATTAAGTATCTTAGAAATTGTATTTTTCGTATAGAGTCGTGTTTTCCTCTAAAACAATAACCTAAAAGATTTCTAATGAAGACGATTATTTGCATTCATGACGTAGTTTTTTGTGACGTAATCACATTTATCTCGCTATAGTCTTTTCTTTTCGTTGACGCGTAATTCAACATTTGGCGTTCGCGAGGCGTTGTAATTAAATATTTGAACATTGGTAATTGCCTTGTTTGGATTTATGATCAGCTTTTTAATTAAACTGGGCAGCTTTTCATACAAATAAGGTGAACAGAAATCTCTACATAGATACGATGAGACTTAGGGCCTATTCCACGAAATTGTAAATTGTCTGAACAATCGAACGTGTGTGTGATGGAAATATCTAGTTTTGTTACCTTTTCTGACAGTGACGTCATTTTTAAGCTATCGGAGCCTCTATCAGCAAGTGGTAGGACAGGGCCATATTGTTATAACTAATTTGATCTAAATAAAGATGAGTTTGAACGTAAATCTAATGATCTTTACTTAATCTAATGCAACTAAAACCACCAAATTAATGTAGTTATAGAATTATTTTCTTGTATTAATATGCCGTCGTACATCCTGTTTCCGCTAGTAATGATGCACGATCTATTATTATTCGATATTGTATTGTTTTCTTGCGATGACACAAACTGACAAAATTAACATACGAGCCATTAACATTTAAATCGCCATGAATCACTATCGATTCGTTTTAAATTCTCAGCGCAACGAATAAATTCAAATTGATTTATTTTCAAGTTTACACATCTGAATACAAAACAGCAAAGACAAAACACAAACAAACGAATTATAGTTTTGTTAACTTATGTATTTTATTATTTTAATCGTAGCTTATACAATATTGTTAATACTTTAAATAATTATTAAAAATATTCCAATCTACTTCACTTAAGGCCTTTCCCGCCACTGGCTGATAGGGACTCAGATAGCTTAAAAATAACGTCACTGTCGAGGCAACAAAATCCGATATTTCCATCACGTATATTTCACGTTGGATTATTATCAGACAATTTACAATTTTGTGGAACAGGCCCTTAAACTTATAAGCTCCTTTAATGTTAAAGATTGTCTTTAGTGTACATTTAGGAGAAATCTTCATTAAGTAATACACTGCTAATCGTTAAAAAACTCTGTATAATACAAATTATAATTTTTTTATAATAAAAAACATGCCTTCTATCGAATATTAGCATAATTTCCCGCGACATTGTGCATGTTGTAATAAATTTGCATATCAGTCAATCTTAAAAATGTCGCATTGCACCAAAACTCACACTTAGTAACACCAAACTTATGCCTACAATATTAGAAAACCATCGCGAATTTGCATTGTTGAAACACATGTATAAAAACATCTTTTTATCTCAATTTCTTAGTAGAGAGTAACAGGGATGCCAATATGTTGATATGTGTTTCGTCTTAAGTTTTACCAAAAAGAGAAAGATGGAATGTGTTTAGAAAAATAACTATACTGTTTTAATCCTTGCAAAATTCAATAAAACAAAAAGTATTACCCGAAATAGATTAAGTTAACTTAAGGAAAATCACGTAGTAAAGTACGTAAATTTAAAAAAAAATAGTTAATTTTGCTTGTACCAACGGTGGCCATCAGGCGGTCGGCGGAGGTTAATTACTTCATTTCAGTTAAGAAGCGTTAGGCCACTGAAATAACATAATAATGTGGTAGTTATAGAGGGACAACCTTATTTCACGAATAGCAGTAATATCAATAGGGCTGTCAACAAACTTTTTTGTTTGTTGACAACCCTAAATAATACGCAACGCTCAATACAACTTTCTTTAAATTATTATTAACACGTTTAATGTCATCAAAACGCCTTACGAATTCAAGTTAAAACAGGTGTTAAATACTTATTAAATAATGAAAACTATAAACAAAAAATATAGATAATTTATGGTGATAATTAGTAACAAATTATTAAAGAAAAACTATTTACATGTTGGTTTCCGAAGTGGCAACCCTGACACCGGCCGTATGAAAAATGGCGGTTGAATTTTTTATCTGTTCATGTTAGTGGGAATGTAATTGTCACGCCACGTTCTCCTTGTTTATATTAAAAATACATTTTATTATGCAAACGGCTTACAATTTTCATGCAGTACAATAAAGTTAATTTTTCACGGATGTAAATAAATTAAGGCACTGAAATTTTTAGACCTTAGTATAGTTTAACGAATGAATAGTGATTAACCCTAAATAAAAGGATCCCAAGCTAATAATAGTGTGCTCTAATAACTCCGAAGCAAGTATTAAAACCTTAAGAAAAAACTTCAATCTCGTTCACCAGGGCAAAGTATCCTTTGGAAGTGTTTGCTGTTGCTCGGGTCACTAGAAAGTGCAAAAACTCGACACTAGGGGGCCTCATGAATTTTAAAGACAGACAATATGTCTTGTGCAGGATACCAAAAGTTTAAAGTATTCTATGTGTTTATTCTAGACTATCGATTGCTGGCAATTTCATCCGGAATTAATAAAAGTATATTAAATCTAAAATAAAGCCTGTATCCGCATAACATTATGAAAATTTTATTTTATTGTTTACATGTGTCAATTTATCAATAGCAAATGTCAAAATGACATGACATGACAAACCTTGACAATCTTGCTTCCTTGATTTTGGCAGCAACTTATGGTCTCTTTCCCACATTAGAGTTTTTATGCAAAATATTTACCCCCTAAGTTTAATGGCTTTAAAATATATAGCCTAAAGCGTGACGTAAGTGTAAGGCTTTTTATTAAAAGAAGAACTGGTGAAAAATACGTTGTAATTGCTGACATCTTAGGCAACAAAGAAGTGTGTGTTTACGCTTTATTATAATAGTTTAGATGTATGCCTGTATTTAGAAAAATGTTTAGTAGTTTCCTATTCAATTTAGACATATTTCTCTTTGTATATTCAACATTTATACATTTGCAAGTAATTCTAAGCTACAGAATAATAAAATAATTCAAAGCAGTTAGATTCAAGTCTTATCTGTTCAATAACCTTCTTATAAGATGTTCCATTCCTTCAATTGTACTTAACTCATACAATGTAAGCTTTTATAAAGATAAATGTTGTTGCTATTATCATTATATTGCTCTCTCACTATTCTCGTTATCAACTAACAAGCGAGCCAATACCTTTCTAGTCATCGCTTAGCAACCGGCTAGGGTTGTCTACTAAAATAAGAAAGAAGACGTTGGCTTCCTATTGAAAATAAATAAATAAGATGTGTTAAATTAAACAAAATAAAGAAGACTCTAATAATGTTCTTATTTTAAATTATTGAATACTATATTGTCTAATGGCTGCTTGCAATTAACGATTTTACCAGAATAGTATGTGGTCTTAAATTGTTGTACCATATTTTGTATTGTACATTCTATTTAACAGACTAAACTCGGTGTTCGTAATAAATAATTAAACTCGATAATTGGCTTACTACATGCCAGCCCTAAGGGAAACTCTCATTTAAACAGGGCCACGCATAAACGGTAGAGTCGAGTCCCATTGTCAGGCTGTTAGCGGCAATATCGGAGGCAATAATGCCGGCGATTACGGCACAATGGACACGCTGCACTCTACGGCCTCTTGCAGTTCATGAATAAAAATGATCCCGCACCTCGTCCCTGCCATCTAGTGGACGGTCACCAAGACTTCCGATGTTCACTCTTCGACTTTTAATGGCTTAGTAAACGATTTTAACGGAACCATTCGATTCTAGTTTTAAAACCTTTGAAAAACTGTGGCAAGTTCGAGAAAAAAACACATTGTTTTGGTACAATTCAGATTTAAATAATTAATAATATCTTCATTATTAGCTCACTATCTATGGGGCTTGTAGCCAACCGTAATTAGAGGGGATTAGGCATTAACCATGCTGGCCCAATGCGGGTTGACTACACATATCTTTGAATTTCTTCTCTGATATATGCAATCATCACGATGTTTTCCTTCACCGTAAGAACGTCTGTTAATAAAATTAAAATGTACTAGCTGTTCCCGTGCGGCCGCGTGAAATTATGAAAATTTTATTTTATTGTTTACATTTGTCAAATTATCAATAGCAAATGTCAAACTGACATGACATGACATGGCAGCAAGTTATGGTCTCTTTCCCACATTAGGGTTTTTATCGCCTAAGTTTAATGGCGTGGAAATATATAGCCTAAACCGTGACGTAACTGTAGGGCTTTTTACTAAAAGAAGAATTATTAAAAAATATGCTGTAATTGCTGACATGTTAGGCAAAAAAGAAGTGTGTGTTTACACTTTATTATAATAGTATAGAACCTATGTAGGTATCTATAGTGCTAATTCACTTTTTTTTTTATTTAAAAGTCTTTCATTCCGAGCTTAGATTATTTTTTTCAGTACAGTAGCGTAATATCTCACGCCGTTATCATAGCCTAAGGACACGTTCATTGTGAATTTACATTACTATGAAAATCAGAAACTGTTATGTAAACTGAATTTGTGTTAAAACGACATAAATTTTTGTCTATAAAGTGTACAGCTCTGTTTACCACTTTGGATTGATGGTATGAAGTTTTTAATTAAAGTACAACTTGTATGGTTTATGTCAATGTTATAATATCACAGTAACCAAAATCTTAAACAACACTTAATTAAAGGTTTCCATTACCAAAGTGACGTCAGTTGACAATGGATACGGGTCCAGATATGATTCATCAATCATTTAGTGTGAATACACATTTACAAGCAAGAAAACAAACAAGCAAGAGTTATGTAAGAGTAATGTTTTTGATAACAGTTAGTTAGTTATCAAATTAAACGAATACCTTTTACAAAAACAATAAAAAAGCTATAATTAAAAGGACTTTTAAATTAATTATGCCAATTTTATGGCACTATCTAGAAATATATTATAATTTCGTATAAATTTTTTTATGATAGCGAACATCAAGATATAGCTTTGAATATCTTGTACATAAAAATAATCAACATAATATATCCAAAGTGGCTTGTAAAATCATAATGATCGTGTACAAATTGCTTTACATGTATAAAATAGATATAAAAAATGCTTGATCTCGAGTTTTATGTAATGACGTCACATTTCACATCCATAAGTGGTAATGGCTGAATGCACTTTACCAAATTACCGGATGTTATCGCGCAGTGCGTTGGCGCTTCACTCATTACGCCATCTGTTGGTGAAACTTATGAAACAATCCCACACGACACTGTATATGTGAAACATTTTTCTTCCATTTAGTACATTTTTCCACTATGTAAGATTGTAAATTCACCACAGATTTATAAATTGACGTTTGCACGTTTACCGCTTAGTGGAAAAGGACCTTAAAAGATTAAAAAAAATCGTAGGGTTAGAAATCTACAAGTATTGACTTGTAAAATTTTGACGATTTTACAAACATTTATTTTGTGACAAAACAAACACTATTTTATAACTCAACTAGCTTTCGCCCGCGACTCTATCCGCGTGGAATTAGAAAAATGAGAAGTAGCCTATGTGTTCTTCCAGACTATCTTCTACATCTGTGCCAAATTTCATCGAGATATCCAAGCGTTTAGGCTACAAACTCTAACAAACATCCATCCATCTAAACTTTCGCATTTATAATATTAAGTACGATTTGCCACATTGATAAAGCATTTATTATAAAATTCATTTTACTTTGGTATTTGAATTTCAGTTTAATAACAATTCGTCTGAAAACCGCAACCGAATAAGTTTTGATGTTTCTCAAAATTGAATCTGCATTTCAAAGCTCGCAAAAGACAGTTTCCACATTTGACATCTGAATAAACTGGAAAGATATTAAATTGGAATATATCAAAATTACCAACAACTAACTTCACAGTAGTTAAACTAATATTATGGGCGTCACAGCCATGTTATGCTTTAATAAAATATAGTCTTCATTACCTCTTATGTTTTCTTCCAATTTGTACAAAATAACCTTACCAATAACACCGTTTTTGCATGTATCCACCACGCTCGCCACTACCAATATGGCCGTCGTGTCGTCGAGCCAATGCAACACCCTTATTTTTGACATCTGACTACTGTCCGATTATTAACTTAACAAGTAGAATGCCGACATTTTAAAAACCATGCCATAAATATTTAAACAATGTGTTGGATCACAATTATAAAGTTTATATTGTTATTTTAAATAAGATAAATGGTATTGATTTATAGCACAGACTTAATAACCTTCAAGAATACAGAATACATCAAAATAGTTAAAAAGCTAACAATATGTTATCTTTGTTGCTTTATGCAGTTCTGAGTTCAGTACATTGAAAAGGCTTTTTAAATATATACAGCCTTCACTTAACGTAAAGTTTGTTGGAACATTTAATTCTATATTCCGTAACGAAATGAGACTCACAAATGTCGGCAAGTTCTGGCGCTGGACCAAATCTCAAATAAAAGAGATCGCTAACGAATGCCAATGACACGGCAAGCGTTCCGATGAACTCAAAAATAAACTTTGTATTTCGTTTTGGACTGGCCGAGGTAGGGGGCGCTTGTAATTCATTCGTAGCTTCGTAGACTTGTAATTCTGAATTATAAATTGCTCGAACGGGCAAATAGTCGGCTACGGTTCACGGTCGAACGGCAATGGATTACATTTCTGTAGTTTTTTTTTTCTTTAAAGTAAAGACAAACTTTTTCTATTAACAAAGCCAAGATTTTTAGTAAATATTTCAATTGTTTTTGAACTAGTTTTTCCCGCGAATTATTTGAAAAAATAATAAAAAAACTTACCAATTAGCTTACCTTCTAACGTCCATCCATCTAAAATTGCGCATTCCTCTAGGAAGAAGTAAATTGTCGGTTATTTCAATTTCATTTCTATATTTGTTGAATCGGTTTATTACAGGAAGATTTCTCCTAGTAAAAAATGTAATCGACTTCGTAACTGACCACTTATGTGCGGCAGTTTACAGAGAGATTACTAAAGTAGTATTTGTTGATGTTTTTGTACATTAGGTTGTGTGAAACACCTGTCCGGGGGCAGTCATTACGGGGCGTCATCAATTGTTAGAAGGCTTTCAGCGCGCGCCCGCCCGCTCTGAATATTTCATGTTTTCATTACATGAAAAATGCGGGTACACACACATTTTCTATGGATATCAGTAATGGCATCAGTTATTCGTGAACCACTTTCAGGCTTCTATTTTATTTGTAAACCTTTAATGTTTATAAAAGTTAACTAAAGATTTAGTTTATTGTTACTTTCGTTTTAATATTAATAAAGTTTTATCTTTGTGTGCAGGTTGTGCGTTCCCGGCGCGGTGGCAGGGCCGGTGGTTCCAATCAGGTGTCATACAGTCCATCCTGATCGAGGGCGACCGTCTCTCCAACAAGGGGAGGTGTCTCTCATCAGAAGGCGACAAATTTCTTATAGTTGACGAGTAAGTTCCAAATCATTGCTCATCAAATCATTGCATTGTTATAAACAAGATCACGTTATCTAAAAACATATGTTTACCTTTGCAGGAAAGGTTGTTACCGTTGCGTTGTAATGCATGAGAAACACATCAATGTTCTGCAGTATAAAGAAAGTGAGTTTTTCAACGTATATTTATATGATTGGAAGTCAAAGCTCAATAATATTAACTCTACTCTACTTGTATGTTATTTGTTATCTGTAATGTTGGCATTACCTGCAGCGTTCTGTCATCGGCGAGACGCGCTACCGCACCTCTGCTCTTTGATCACTGGCGACGCGCTTCTTTACTCTATGTTCCGCGAATCCGCTTCGCCCGTCGACTGCCCGCTAAAGGGACCTTTCTCCTTCACTTACAACAGGTAACAATTTCAATTCTACCATCGTAATAACCATAATTTAATCACCATTAACTTGACTGATTCTAAAATTCGTCTTGTATTGTATTTCTGATTTTAAAATAAATATAACCATGTACCATCGTGTTAACATGTCAAGTCCAAGCCGAGAAAAGAAATTCATCGCTTTATAAATACGTAACCGACAACTTACAAGCTGCCACGAGGAAAATGGTGATCGTATATTTAGTGGAGCGCCATCTGTTGGACGAAAACAGACGAAATTAATAGATGGCTTTTGGACATCGAATTTTAGTTAACCATCAGCTCGCGGCCGCACTATAAAACTGTCAGACGACTTATTCATTGGGAACGGAAGGCGCAGTCTCCGGAGCTGACGTTATGCAATAGTGATGTGCCTACCACGAATATACGAAAGCAACTATACTTTTATCTTAGTATTACACTAAGTAGAAATTGTTAATTCATTTATAATATGAAAAATAATTAAAGCCTCTATCGTTTATTTCAAAGATATGCTAGTTTCCCTCTAAATTAAGAAACCTCAGGTTTAAGTGTAGAAGCATTATAGCAGGGAAGGGATTATTTTAATTCCACGCGGATAAATTCGCGGGCGAAAGCTAGTATTGAATACAGATAAAGATTGAGATTCACCATGAGGATATCTAACGATTCGAGTAAGACTATAAATGTTTGTAAAAACTTAATTAACGTTAAAGGACACTCAAGCGATCACTTATGGATTAACTGTCCTCTACGTGTCCCATCACTGTGACACGCTTAACATCAGTTTAAATTAAAAACTCATTACCGATCGACGGCAATGATTCGTGACGTTGACGCGTGTCTGGACACTCCGTTTTTTCCCCATATCACTAGGGTGTCCAGTAATAATAACCACCCCAGGACTGCCCGAAGATTTATTAATTTTTCTACTCCCAAAAATCAATTCTTGTTATTGTTTTTATTTGTTTTAACGTTTCTATAGTTCATTTTAATTTGATTTTGTGTAATAATAAATTTAAATAGTTATTTTTCTGTTCAGTGTATCTGCAATTTTCATTTAAACTATCGAATTAAATTCTTCGAAGAAAATAAGCTATAATCTATTAAAACTACTTATTAAATTACTAACGATTATGTTTCTTAAAAATTCGTTTTATGACAATGAAATAAATATAAAAGAATATCCTAATATTTTAAATATGTAGTTACCCTACTCTTGTCTGCGCCATGCAATTAGGCAGGTTGACACGTCTACGGGCAATTTCATGTCGGAAATAAAGACAGCTCTTTATTTTCGTTAGTTTTTACGTCCATCTTAATTATCAACTGGCCGAGACAAAGGGGACTTTTAAAATTTAATTACACAGTCAAAGAGCTTTTACTTGCTATAAACTTTATAAAAGTACTACTAAGAGGTTAACATGCTTTTTTACTGGAACAACTTTTTCAAACCAATTATTAATTGCTATTATAATAAGTTGAAAAATAAGTGTAGCTAATCACTGAAGTCTCTTAAGAAATCCACAAATAAGTTAGGACAAAAACTCTGAAATACGTATAATAATTATTTGCATAACATTCCAGGGGTCATGGCGACTGCAAGAGTCCAGTGTCATCAATAGAAAGCTGCACGGAGGAGTCGCGTCTGCTACTCAACTACCAGGCCTGCCCCGACGTATATGGCTCCGAGAGCACGGGTGAGCAAAGCCATTTATCATTGAGCGTTACTCAACGCGTGAATTCATACCGAACAGTATACTTGTAGTTAATTTAGAAAATAACCATCTAGATAAGTGTATGCCCAACCTTTTTGGAGATAGGTGATGACCATAAAAGGGACTTAGTATCAGGAGAAACACATACTCTTAGTTGGGCAATGTACAATGAAAACTTCGTCAAAAAGACTTCATAAGTTTTGATGTTTATTTTACGTAATCTGAATGAATCGAATTGTAATTTTGTACACTTAAAGTTACTGAATTTCTAAATTAGGTCAGTTTATGTGTTTTCCCCAAGTTTCACATCTCGGTATCGTTTACGGTTGGCCGCTGATTAACGAGTAAACGCGTTAACGTCGGCTCGCACGAGTGTTGGAAACAAAAGCACTCGAAGCTGCAACAAACAAAAGCCGATCTCCGGGAATTGGCTACTGTGGTATATGAGGGTACCTTAATATAATGTACCGTCAGTTCACTCATAATAAATTAGTCCAGTACCAACCGCCGTTTCATTAACACCCCTACATTACATTGGCGACGGGGATTTTAATTTTAATAGTGAACCCGCAAAGTATTTCGCGAAGAGGACGTGCGACTCCTCAATAAGTGGACGACAATGTTTACGTCGCAAG
>NW_013525135.1:580673-650417 GCF_000836215.1 Papilio polytes
CAGTTCACTCATAATAAATTAGTCCAGTACCAACCGCCGTTTCAATAACACCCCTACATTACAGCTACAAATGGCCGCTCGGCTGGAGAGGTGTCGACTATTGTTATAGATTTAGGGCATTAAAATAGACGTGTTAAGGGGACGCCTCGTGATTTGCGTAAACTTTAGCATTACTAATTCTATTGTTACCAAACAAATACAAACGATTAATCAGAGGAATTGAAGTGATTATAAACGTCCATTGCACTGTTGTATTTTGCTTGGATGATATATGTTTGGACAAGAAGGTATAGGATATAATTTTAATATTCTAAAACATTTCTTTCGATACCTTGAAACGAAAAAACAAAAAACAAAAGACCACGTCAAAAGATAGACGTCTCAGTCGCAATGGTAAAAACAAAAATCCGCGGGAAAGAGTCCCAAGCTTTCATTATCAAGACAATAGTTGGCTCGTTGGCGTTCAAACGCTCCCCCTTTACGTCGCCGCCGGCTCACATAAAACTTTTATTTGTACGTCAGTCTGTCTCGACGGCGTGCATTCTCAAACTACCCACTCTATTCTCGTCTTCGCAATAACTAGCGCGAAATTCTCAGCAATACTGCTCACCGCAGAAACACCTCCAAGTTTATTATCGAAACAATAAGTTATTTGCGACAGGCGCACGTTATTAGACGGTTCCGGTAACACTAATGAGTACGGACTGTCAGCTGATGCATTATTAATTGTATAGAGATTGTACCAGAGTGTGTTATTGTACTATACTAATTAATATACTGTTCAACATTAGTTTTACAAGAATTTGGACACATTTTAATTACACGTCGTCTATTCTGTGATGTAATCAAGCGGCGTATCATGTTGCAGTGGAGGAGTTAGAGTGCCTAGCGACATGGAAGGAAGGCAGCCTGCGCTTCTTGGTAGGCAAACTGCACCACGGACACGCAACCACCAATGAGGACCGCTACCGCTGCTTCGTATACGAGAAGACCAGCGGCATCGGTAATCTATTTATATTTTTCTCTTAACTAATTTGATTAGGTGAATAAGGATTAACGTTTCCAAGAAGAAATGTTTTAGCTTATGTGCAAGCCATATCAATAAAAAAATCCAGTTTATAAAGTCAAAACATATTTAGAAAAAGAAAAGAAGTTTTCTAAATAGCTTTTGTTTTAGCAGAAAGTTTAATCGCAATCTGATAAATGACAAGGAGCACTAGAAACCAAATGTGTTGAGCAAAAATAAATTGTATTTATTGCCCATTCCAGGATCCAGTATTCCTATGAAGGAGAGTCCGACGGCGGCGGGCGGCGTGGAGTACCGCGTGGCGCAGTCGGGCGACGCCACCTGCAACGGACTCTTCAGCGCCACAGAGGGCTCCCGGACTATGGCGCTCAAGAGAGGTATACTCCAAACTTACTGCATTACTTCTGACAAGACTTCTTTACGTAACCCTTCTACGACTATTATCAACCAATTGAGAGGTCTTCGTTACTTGGTACTTTCTTTTAAATGTATCAGCTTGTGTACACATAAATGTTGTTGTGTTCCAGTGTCGGTGCGCTTCAGCTGCCAGTTCCCGGCGTGGATGACGTCATCGTCGACGTGGCACACGCTGGACTTCAGCACCAACTACACGTTCCACTCGCGCAACAACACGCTGCGCATCGCCAACCGCACCGCCGCCGCCGACGACAAGGTCTACTGCGTCAGCGTCAAGGCCAGCTCGCCCAGCGGCAACTCCGTCGCGCTCGTCGCGCACTGGCAGCACCACTGGTGAGTGCCCGCGCCCGGCACGTCACTGCTCCGTGACGTGTCGTGTGACGTCACATGTGTCGCAGTGTGTCGCGCTACGTGTGCGTGGTGCTGTACCGGCGCGACGCGCAGCTGGCGGAGCTGCAGCGCGGCGCACCCGCAGCGCGCCCCGACGACGCCTGCTCGCCGCACCACTTCAACGCCGTCACCGCGCCCTACGTCACACTCGTCGGTCGGTGATACACTGCTTTCAACCATATTTCTATCACACGATTCGAGCGAACTATCGTCACCTAAATTTTTGTTACAGCTAGCAATCCTGAATCGAAAGTTTGTCCATATTCTGGCAAATACAGTATACAAAGTCATCGACATCGGCGGACAGCGCGATCGCCTCCCGATAGGGTGTTAAAAGTGAACCGCACCAGGTCGTTCACGTTCAGCGTGAGGAACGCGTCGGATGCCCGCATGCTGCGCAGCCGGCGGCAGGCGGAGGCCGAGCCCGCCTGCGCCGACGCGGACTACCACCGCCTCGAGGTCGGCTGCAACTCGCCCAGGAACATGGAGTTCTACTCCACCTGCGAGAACAGAGACATGGTTACAGGTACGGTTTGTCTTACCATATAAATTCATAGTCCTATGTTCTATTCTAGTCTGAGGGTGTTGGTATTTTTGGAAAGCTATTGAAAAGTAAAAGATTAATGTGACAGTGTAGATTGTTATACTTTATGAACTGTTAAATTAAACTTTTCATCATTTTTTTTAATTTCTTTCGTCATTGAAGTTTGTCAGTCAAAGGACAAAGTTGTTCGACCATCGATTTAAACTGCTCTATTTATTTGCAGCGTACACGTGCCACGGCGGGTGGTACGAGAACGGTCTGTCGTTCGTGGTGGCGACGCCGGTGACGCGGCGCAGCACGGCCGCGCGCCGCTACTGCTTCGTGTCGCGCGACGCGGCGGGCGCGGCGGGCGCGGGGGGCGGTGCGGGCGGCGGCGCGGGGGACGCGGCTCGCCTGCTCGCGCGCTCCGCAGACAACTGCGACCGCAGCCCCGCGCTGCACGCGCTCAGCGCCGCGCCGCAAGGTAACACAGTATTAAATGTCAAACAACCATTTACAAACATTGTTACAAAAAATTATTTACTGATCAAAACCTTTTACTAGGAAGCGAAACATATTTTGAAATACGTGACGAAAAATCTGCGTTCCATTTCCCCTTTTTTACGAAGTTCCCGGCAGTTACAGGCGTTAATTCAAAATGGCTTAATAGTAAATAAATCATACTAATATTATAAATGCGAAAGTTTAATGGACATTAGAGTTGCAGTTTAAATAGCTGAACGGATTTCAATGAAATTTGTTACAGTTGTGAACGATAGTCTAGAAGAATACAAGCTCACCTTTGTTTTGTTATCTCCATGCGGACCGAGTCGCGGGTGACATCAGTGTTGCATATATTCTCTTATTAATACGTTATTATTTTTCAGGAGAATGTCAAGATATACCCAACAGGCAGGGGGCAGCGCGGCTCAGCACGCGCCTGCTCCTGGCCATCGCCCTGCTGCTGCTCACGGACAGGTGATTCACAACACAGCTTCCTGACTCCTTGGTCGCGTACTCCTTGCTATATGCAACATACGTTTTTTCTTCGTCACATCCTTCGTGAACGATTGATCTAATTTTTTTTTTAATATTTTTATGTACACTGTCTTTAAAAAAGGACATATGATTATGATATTTGTATTTTATTTTGTATAAAGTAAGTTAAATGCCTTATTTAAAAATGTGTGTATATCTTGTTATAATCTTAATATAGATAGACAGAATGGCTTCAACAAATCATAAATAAGTAGATAAGCACATTAAATATTGCCAACATTGCATTTATATCAGCAATTTTAAACACACAATACAACGTTTGAATAATTTTAAGCAGAGAAAAATAACTTGCAATGTAAAATATAATTTATATCTATATTCGACTCTCGAAATACTTTTTTTTAAACTAAACTAAACTTTTTAAACCAAACTTGAAATCAATTTCTGCGTAGTGTTGCCATATTGAATTGTCTATGGTATTAAATGTTTAATGCAACAGTTGACAGAAATTTGGTGCAAATGGTTGTGAAATTTAATCGTTGTCTCAGAATTAGACGACACATAATATACAGATTGTTTTATTGTAAATTTTGTAATTAGTATTTTGCTTATTCCGCTGATTAGGTGAAAATGTATTTTATGTGTTCTGTTTTAAATTAATTGCTGTTTTCATGTACATACCCAATCATTGATTTGTAATTTTCATTTATTTCATTGTTTTTTTCTTCTAATTACAAAGTGTTATAGTCTTTGTGCTCCGAACGAGTGACATTTTTATCCACTGTAAACCGATTATCATTTCTTTTGAGTAGTAAACTCTTTGTCTTAGAAAGCAGTTATTTTGAAGGTGTACATTGAAAATGATAACTGACAGTGGCTTTATTTTTCTAACAAAATTTAAATATAAGTAACCTTATCATAATTGTTTAATGCATGTAAAATAAGCATCAAGTAAGACTGTATCATTCGAAAATATTTTTATTGTATACATTTGTTGAATATAGGCAATTAGCACTGTATGTAATCAGATATACAACCTATGTAAACATTCGTAAACACAAATTTTCACACATGAAGCTTAGAAATATGTACAAAATTATTGTTATAACGTTAAAACATGTAGCTAGAATAATTTAGCTGTATTTCTTTACGATGCTATGCAGACAAAATATGATTTTATTTTATGTGTTTACTGTAATTTCAATTAAAAAAAGTTTATTTATTATTTATAACTAAAATTGATTTTAAACATGATTTGACCTAGGAATTTCGCAGCCAACAAAGATTTGTAGCAACTTTTCGATGAGTTATTTTACAGTTTAACGACACTTGTATTTAAAATATTGCTTTTAATACTTGTAGTTTTACTTTAGTAAAGATGTAAATCGTGTTTGCGTGGCGGCGGGCGGCGGGCGGCGGGCGGCGCGCCGCGTCCGTCACGAGGCGCCATGTGATGGCGGCCGCGGGTAAAGTGCGTTCGCGCGTTCTAAGGAAAGCAATGTTTTCCTTCATCAAGCAATACTAAAATAATTAAGATTAGTTCATAGTATATACATTTAGGTAAGCGAAGAAAAACGAATACACATTTTGAGATAAATGTATAGTTAACTAGATAGATAAGTTTGAATTTAGATACTGAATCGCGACAGCAATAATATATTTGTATTTAAAGCTATTGAGCGTTAAATTTTTTAATAGACTGTAGTTAGTCAGTTGTGAATAATTGATTTAGTATTGTTATTTTTGAACGTGTCAGAGATTATTTCATTTTGGAAGCGGATCTTTGTAAAAAAATAATTTCCTTTGATTTTTTAAAATAGGAAATTGTTTTTCTATGAAGGAGCGATATCGGGGTTTCCAGCGTGTGATATACCTAGGTACATCTAAATTAAGTATATAGTCGTCAGCATGAATTATAATAAACAGCGAAATAATGAACTGGTTTGTTATTTGCCTAATCCCCTCCCTGTAAGATAATTACTATATTGAATAGATGTATAAGCCCAAAAGAGTTCTCTTCCGCTCTTATTTAAGTACGAGTTCGATACGTACAAAACTAAAACAGCTAAAAGGAATCTAGGTTCTTAGTTTATATTGAATCTGATACACGATATGTAACTTCACAAAATGAAAACACGCATCGCAGACACATGATGATTAAATTAATCCCACTCGAAAAAGGTAATCTATGTTTTGGGTAAAAACCCAAGTTAATAAACTTATTAACTCTCCTATCATGTAAGATAAACCAAGACTAGCATTTTCATTACGGTTTTTATTTTTTTTAACATAGCGCCATCTAGTTTTAGTTTTGAATAAGAAGTTGCAATTGTAGAGCCAAAATCTATGGTTTATTAAAATTTAATTTTTGCCACATATTATTTTTCCTTAAAGCTGTTTATTGTGTTTTTTTTTCAATATTGTTTGTTCGCTTAATCATTAAAAGAACTTAAATCTTGTAATTAGCAGTCAAAGTATTTAACATCTATTCTGCAAGCTAGCAAGAACAACATTCTTGTCAAAAGGTGCTACCAACATAAGAAATTGTTATGTCATGTGGACTTTATTGAAGTTGTAAATGACAATGCCAATGCTCCGTTGCTTACTTTCTGCTATCCTTACTTTGGCTCAACGCGCGTCGTTGGTAAATTGGATTGTTATTGTGATATAAATAAACTGCGTTACACCCGTGTATAAAAAACAAACGCAAGTGTAAATGAAAAAGTGTTCAGGTCACAAACAGGTTTAAGATACAGAGATGCGGAGAAATATGTGAAAGTGACAGTCGCGTAAAATAGACTCTTTTTCTTTTTGTCTGCATAACAATGTTTCGCATAGTTTCAAGTACCGCCACATAAATATTGTGGTGGACGTTGAATATGCCGATGCGTACGTTCCGAAGGAACACCTGAGCACTATGTTTGAAGCGGGATAAACGCGACTTGCGTTATCACCAGTTAGAATGCAAGACGAGTGCATAGCGGAGGAGGCGAAGTGCAACAGCGCGTTCGAGCGACGGAAGCCCACTAAGGTGCTGAAGATCGCTGAAAGCTTCACGAACCTCGATGAGACTGCTAAAGCGGGACGCTATATTCGGGGCCCATACTCGAAAACGGGCCGTAGGTACAGGGATGTGCAAGAAAACGGTTGTAGGACGAAACGCGGTGTGTGTTGTGAAAATGAGTGCGAGGAGTCGAGTGTTTGTGAGGATAGTGAAAAAGTAGGTGACAAAAGAGTGACTGGGTCGTCGTGTACCGCGCTGCGTACCGCCGTCGCCGCGCTCTACCCCTTTGACGACTTCATACTCGAGAAGATTGGAGAAGGATTCTTCTCTGAAGTTTTCAAAGTAAGTTATTCTTTTCTCCTAATAGACAATTAATATAGGTATATGATATTGAAAGCATAAAGTATCCTAATCATTTTGTCTTTTATGTATTTTATTTAACATAATTACCTCATTATATCCTCTATATCATATCTAATCTACCAATTGTTAATTGAGAATTTTCTATCAAAACAACAGGCATTGTGAGTTAGTTTGTTTACCATACAGAAGTGATTTGTTTTTATATGTTAACTGAATTTTTCATCACAACAGATTAGTGAACAAGTACTAAATGATACAACCAGAATTAATTTCTTTGGAAAAAAACAACATATCACCATCATTTACAAATTCAAAAACCAATGAGTAGGTTGTTTTAGTTTAACCGTTGATAAAATCTTAAAAGAAATGAACATTTCTAATGTTGCCAAAACAAACTTACATTACATTTCAACTATACAAAGTGCTTTTATTTCTCCAAAGTTTTTTATATAAATTACTATGGATATTCCTACATTTTGTGATTGAAGAAATTGATTTATATGAGTATGTTGGTGCAGACTTTAAATTTATTCACAGAACTGACCATAGTTATTTTCTGTACATATGTTTGTAAAGTCTAAACCTTTTTCTGATTTTGAAAACTAATTTACACGAATTAAAGCCAGCTACACACCTTTAATTATGACTGCGCAATTGTAATGGAACAGGAGAAATGTACAGTTAAATAGTATGCATTTATAGAAAAAACTGATAACTGTACAATTAGTCTCTAAAAAAACATTGCAGTTCAATCTAAAAATGTGCAGCAGCCTTAAGTGATACATTTGAGTACCGAAATTTCTAATATTATCTGTCCGGTGAAATGCATGAGACTGCTTTATCCATGTCAACGGTCTGCATGTAGGCAGGATGCCAACTTAAGAATGTTAGGTATACAGAAAGTGTAGCCAAAATTTTGATATCCTTTGCCAAACATATTGCAAAAGTATCTTGATAACAATCTATATAAAATTTGAGAGTTATTTGTCTGGTTGGTGATATCAGAATCTATAAATAGGTTTGAAGAAGTATTTTCATATAAGCACAATAAGTTTGATGTAGATTCCGATAAAATATGCTCTAATGTGAAAATGCTGTCTGTAGCACGCTTTAATATCAGGCTACATTTAATGTGTAACGGTGTGATGGATAAAACCGCAGGGCATAGCTAGTCTTTAATACTCTGTAAACAATTGGTCATAGGTTTATTTTTAAAAAGACAGGTTTATTGATCTTTGGCAAGAATTTGGTCATTGCATAATTAATGTTTGGGTATTGTAGATTTAGTAGTAAGTTTCCTTTTTATTAAGTGTTCTGGTTTTATTTTTCATTAATTTTGTACTTGTGAATCTGATTTTATTCAACACTAGCTGTGGCTCGCGACTTCGTTAGCGTGAAATTAAAAAAGTATACCATATGGTACTCAGTAATAACATAGCTTTTTAATGGTACAAGAATTTTTAAATTCATTAGAGTTGTCCTTGAGTTATTTCTATATATACTCAAATCCAAAAATAAAAATCTTTAAAATATCAGTATAGGTAATCACATTATTATTAGCGAACTGAATGGTCTCACAAGATTTTTAGATTTTTAAACAAGAATTTTAAATTCATTACTTCACACAAACTTTGGTAAATCAAGACTTGTGGTGATCTAACATTGACATACTGTGTGTTTATTTTGTTGATAAAGGAGGTGTTCACTCTGGCAATAGTATATAGTGCTGTAACCCAAACAGGGTAGTGTTGAGATCTATTTAGGTGTGACCATTGTACAATTTGTTTTTACAAGTCAATGGAAGCAAAGTAAATTGTCCATTCAACAGTGTCGGACTTCCGTGCGCGGTGCGGGGGTGCGGGGGAAGGAGCGCTGACCTTAGTATTGACCTTGGTTTGCACCACGCTACCGCCAGGCGCCACTTGAGTCACGCCCAACCAATGCTTTGAATGCGAATTTTGATGATTCGTGTTTGTCATCCTTTTATATGTTTTTTATAGTTGATATTTTAAGGTTTCGCGTGATCCTTTAATTCATAAGAGGGTTATGTTTTGGTTATGTGTTTCGTATTTCTTCAAATCTTACCTCCAGTAAACAGTAGAATTTGATGTATAAATTAATTTTATTCGTCCTTTTCCTCATATATTAATAAGTTCGAGATTAAAGTGTTTTGAATTAATACATTTTGTTATACTTAGCAATTCTTGTATGAGGACGGCTTAATTCTCGCTTAAAACTGTCCTGCTGGCTTGCTGTTATGACAGTAGATAACACTGTTGCCATACGCAATTCGAGTCGATTATATTTACGAATTTGTTAAAAATCAAGCATTTATAATTTATAGACATAAAAGTGGTGGATATTTAAAAGTGACTATTTGATGTACGAATTTATAGTCAAAATACAGTCTGTATTCATGACTACATGCTACATCATACGTCTGACCAGGATATAAAACATCGATGACCAAAATTATTGATTACAATCAATTTATAAAACAATAGCCCCTTTAAAGTTCATTTTAATGGTTTTTGTTTATGATAAAAATGGTCCTTTGTGACTTAAAAACAATCAAATTAATTTGGTAATGAACAATAGGTTCAAATTGGTCACAAAATGACTTCATAGGACATCACACTTTAGGGTCATCAAGTAAACAAAACGAATTACAATTGTTTTTGTCATAGGGCATGTCATCAGTAGTCATTTCATAGCGAATTTATAGCTTTTTATTAATCCGTTATCTGGTATGGTATGGTAAACAATTTTCTCGATTAAATAGCTTGTTTAATTCATAAAATAGCTGCTGTATACAGATTACAGCTTATAGAGATTTTTCTTGTCTTTGTGTCTTCGCGATTGATGGTAAACTTCATAAAACTAATATGTTTTAATTGTTATTACGGACACTGGTGGTTATATCTGAGGATAATGCGAAGCGTGACCGGCGTGTTAGTGAGGACGACGACACGGCGTGCTTCGCGCGTGACATCACTCATTAGCGCGTGTTTGCCGTTTGCGGCTAGCTTGCCACCCCTAGTTGCTACCTACACAACACTGATTTAAATCGATTTGTAGTAACGTAATAGTTTTCGGATAATAATACAGATGAGTTGATAACCTTATGTTGGAAAGTTGGTTGTTGGTACAACTCAAATTTTACAAATCTATTTACTGTGAGCTGTCCCCCGCAAACTTCGTTGCCGCAGATTTGGACCACCTGTTACGCCATTTTAAAAACTTATTAGTCCAATAAGAATAAAAATTCATATTGACCGTAATCGAATGGTGTGTGATTTCAACTTAAGTTTATCTGAGTTTTGTTGAAACCGTGTATACATCCGACCTGGCATGATCCCATCCCATCGACATCCCATCGATTGAACAACAATATATTAAAGCCGGTGCCGTGCCGGTGTGAGCTGAGTAACGCGACCTTCTATTCAATTGTCAATCGGCATTCGATATTGTTATTGTAACGTAAATAAATCGATCAGTCGTGCGACTGGTCTTCCGACTGTGTCGGCCTTGCGCTATCACTGGTGATTCAACGATGCCCGATACGTCCATCTTTTGATGTATTTCAATACGCATTAATTATAAACATTTGAATCATAATCCATAAATAAATGTATTTGTTGATTGTAAATGTTGCTTGCTCAATAATTAAATTCTGTGGCTTTATTTTTTATAAAACACTGACGGAATATCGTAGCGGTATCGATCCTGGAAATTAGTGTATAAAAAGCCAAAAATATGATTTTTTTACTTTCATTTTTGATATATTTTGAGTCATTTATCTATGCCTATTAGTTTGTAAATTGAGTTTATTTTATTTGAGATTCGTTCGTTCCAACTCAAAGCTTACTTCGGAATGATTCATTTCCGTACTAGACATTTGACGCTCGCAAAGAAATACGTCTCCAAAAGAATAATGTCTTAGGGAAATGGGAAGCTCGTCGACTAAGCGACAGGGAAGTGTCCGATTTGAATAATATTGTGTTCCCAGTGATGGCTTTATTCAGATTTTGTTGTGTAACGCTGAGGAAATTGTCATTATGTATCCGAAATACATATTTTTTTCTATATGTAGATATTTTATGAATGTCAAATGGTTTTAATATTATAAAAAATGAAATCAAATATATGATAGATTTATCGATTAATTATTATTGTCAGGTTTAGATAAGGAATAACAAATAGTGTTTTGACGTTTTTAAAGGTAAAGATTCTTGTTTTTTCTATTAATTATTTGTGTTTTGTTATTAAAATTATTATATATTTATAACATTAATTAACGTTCGTCTTTATATTGTTTGCAAGCTAAAATAAGTAAGCTAAGTTTTTTATACTCTTGTTTGTCGGCAAATATAATGTGTATAAATGGTTTACAGGATGTTGGTTAAGGATCAAAATGTATCTATAAATAAACGATTTTTATTGATTGAGCAGTGAACTAGTATATCCTGTGTTGTCGCACTGTTGGTTAATTAATTAGGCATCTGAATGAAGAAGCCGCCCGACTCGATACTCCGGTCGGGCAATTACCCCAAGCCGTGTAGATACAATCATTTTAACGTCATTTCATGCTACGGGAACTTATTGTAATTGAAACGTGTCGACATCGTGTTACCTCTGTTTTATGTATGTAAAATTACGCATGTTATAATGTTATTTATTGCAATAAATAACAAATTAGATGTTTTGTCAGATCTTCACGCTCATTCCCATATTTATTATTTAAAATAACTAAAATCTACTGTTTTTTATTAAGTCTAATTTCGTCTCTGTACATCTCTGGGTTAACGGTTTGCAAATCAAAAATTATAAAGAACGAGGTGATTGTGTTCAACCATAGACTTGCAATCGCTCAGAAGAGACCTATGTAAGTCACGTGTTTGTAATCCCGATAGAGCTGACGCGCGCTCGACAGCTGCTTCTGTTATCTGTACTGCAGATGTTTGACGCAAGATAACAACGTAAAAGTTAAAATGTGCGAAATAAACAGATCCGTTTTAAGTGCCAATTTATTTTATTTACCGTGCCATCTTTTTGTGTCGGTAGATTTTAAGTTTTGAATAATAACATGTATTTTTAACACTTAAAGTGTACTATGGGGGTATTTCGCGGTGTTGGGCATTATTTAAAAGCAATAGTTTTTTTTTAAATGTTTTGCATTGAGACGACAAGAAACAAAAACCACTATAATGTTTCTTTTATATGTGTCTGTAAGAAAGGCTTTTTGCTTTTTATTATAATCCCGTCGTGAACACTCATTTCGACCAAATTGTTTATTTATAAGAAGCTGACTTTGTCCAGTTGCAAGGAACAAGGCATTTTTAGCGGGACACCGCGAAGGGTCCTTACTGTATATTTTCATTGATTTAAAAACTTCATAAATGAATTGAGAACTTCGTATATTAAATAACTAGTTACCATTTAATGATTTCTCATACTTTTTTTAAGTTACCAATGTACCATTTCTCGAGAACTGTGTAGTCATATATTTGTAGCAGGATTTTTAATATAATTACAGTAGTTCTTGTTAACTCTTTTAAAACGTCGGGCGGAAGTGAACCTGCCTGTGGAGGACCAGAGGGAGGTTTTTGCTCCGTTAACAGCCTTCGCCAACGCTAATTACGTATCGGCCGAAGCGGGTGAAGTAATTAAGAACCGCTCCTTTATATAAATTACGTCGAGGCATCTGACCGTGTTGACTGTAATGAATAAAGTTAAGTTATTTATAAAGAAACAAGCTTTCGCCCGCGACTCCGCTCCCATAGAATTAAAGAAAAGTAAGTAGCTTAGGTGTTCTTCCAGGCTATCCTCTACATCTATGCCAAATTTCATCAAAATCCGTACAGCCGTTTAGGCTACAAACTCTAACAAATATCCATCCATCCATCTAAAATTTCGCATTTATAATATTAAAAGTAATTAAATGCGAGATATTTTAAAAGCATCAACATTATCGTTTAAATGTTATCTTTTTGATTGCGGCTGCATTTTAATAAAAAGTTAAAAGAAAGTATGATGTTTTGTATGAGATATGCGTAAGAGAGTGAATTCAGATATAAAGACTAATAAAGATGTATGGAAGAGTCTCCATCGCAGAGAAGCGAGAGAGAGAAGCGCAGGATGATGTTCTGAAAAGTCTTTGTAAGTTTTCGTCACAGATTTCAGCTTTCAACCATTGTTGAGTTAGTATGACGTGTTACTAATTATTTGAAATGATGTACACATATTGGAATTCGTATTGGAGAAAAGGTAAACGTTTTGTATAAACAGATGAGTACTTACGTGCGACCGTCGATGTACCAGCTGTGCAAATTTGACCATCAGTCGTGCATAACTTTACCATCTTGCTCATGTATTTAAACGTCCATGCATATAACGTACGTCTGTCCTCGGCGGTATTACCAAACCAATACGACTTAGGGTCATTAAAGAAGCGAGCCTACAATATCCTCAAAGGCCGACAACGCATCTGTAGTTCCTCTAGTGTTGCGAATTTCCGTGGGCGTTGACCACCTCGGTGTTCTCGCCGCTCGTTAGCCCCTTTCTCTTATAAAAAAGCTAGCCTTACTAATTATAAATGTGAAATATTGGAGTTAGAGTTTGTTGCCTAAATTACTGAACTGTTCTCGATGAAATTAGGCTTGGATAGTCTAAAAAAATACATATAGTACGTGTTTACTTTTGTTTCCACGCGGACGGAGTCGCGGACGAAAGTTATTGATTAAGTAAATGCATGTTATTTTAGTTACGGTCTATCGTCAATGTAGTTTTTAACGATATGCATGTTTTAACTGACATTGACGTATTGTTATTAACAATGCCTAATTATTTCATTGCCAAAGTAAAGGTCACTTTATAACTGCATTATTTTTCCAATCATTTCGCTTTTTATTCAGTGGCGTTTTTACTTAAATTGGAATCGAAAACCGAGACAGATAAATTCATATGTTAGTGATATTGTTCTAAATATAGCAATGATGCGTGCTGCACGCAAATGTATCGCAAATAGATAATTTATTGTTTTTGTTAAATTTCACATCGGCCCCGACCTATGCGTTCAAACGACCTCAGATAGGCCGTAGATAATTTCTTTAAATAGACAGTATTATTTGCAACTATGTGATTTGTTGCAAATAACCGGATGAAATGTAATTTTTTATGAAGATTACCTAGAAATGTACTATATAACATTATATAAAGATGGTGAAAAGTTCGAAAGATGTCGAAAGATGTCGAAAGATGCTAAGTTAAGTGAGTGTCTACTCCTGAAGGCATCCATGTTATATTTGTACTTTATGTGACTCTTCAAGACATGTCTATAAATCTGAGATTTTTATGACTATCTCATAACATTGTTGTAATAATTTGCATTATAAATATCAATATTTTACGTATAATTAGATAGTTTATAAATAAGTTGTTTGCCTACCATATGATAGCGTGTAATAAGTATTTTATAGTTAATGGAATTCACATATACTAGTATTATGGTGAGCCTAAGAGGCTCACCTTCGCGAAGGCTAACCGACTGCTTCTAAATAAGACACGAGCATTAATAATTGTTATGAGGTCAAAAATAATTACTCGCAAAACATGCAAAAAGTATTAGAATATTTTTACGCGTAATTATTTGATAGAGATAATAGTTTATTATCTATACTATTATAATAAAGCGTAAATAAACACTTCTTTGTTGCCTAAGATGTAAGTAATTACAGCATGTTTTTGAATAATTCTTCTTTTTAATAAAGAGCCCTACACTTCGTCACGCTTTAGGCTATATATTTTCACGCCATTAAACTCAGGGGGTAAATATTTTGGATAAAAACCCTAAGGAGGGAAAGAGCCCATAAGTTGCTGCCAACATCAAGGAAGCAAGGTTGTCATCATGTCATGTCATTTTGATATTTGTAATTGATAATTTGATAATGTAAACTATAAAATAAAATTTTCATAATTTCATGCGGATGAAGTCGCATGGGACAGCTAGTCTTAAATAAGACTTGAAGTAAGATCATTAAATAAAATACTTTTTTGGTAATAACGAGAAATCCAGACCAATTATTAAAATTATATAAATCAATCAATTACATAAGCTTGTGAATTATTTCTTGGAAACCCAAATAAAAATACGGCGTTATTTAACACCGATGCAATTAATATTGCCGACCCGTACTTTATGTAACGGAGTGCACCCTTACGTTATTTTTTTAGGTTAATGGTTTGCGCAAAGATATCGCCGTTGCGCTGAAGCCTTGCGACGAAGGTTGTTTCTTATCAGCTCTTCGATGAGTACTTTACTTACAATAGCTACTCAAATACCTTCAATGTAATTAGATTCTGTTCGCTTTGTTTTGATTAAAATGTTGAAATGAATCGTTTTGACGTGGATTTCCACTGGCTTACTGTACAAAATCATAAATTAATTCATGTATTAGTAAATTGTTTCATACACATTATGAAATAACTAAGACGAAATTCGAAAAAGATTGCACATCCGATAAAAGCGTTGTCATTAACCTTCCATCTAAATAGGAGAGGTATAATTAACTTTTTCTTGGGGCCCGATAAGCCCACGCGTGGCGTTCCTAACATCGTAGATGCAATCTGACCCGTATTTATAGTGCTGGCGACTGTCCACTTGGCAATAGCTTAATGTAAGGTGCATATAATAAAACGTGTTCCTTTATCATTTATCAAACCGGTCTATTTTTGTTGTAAGTAATGCAACCAAATAAGCGACGCTTCGGAGGCGTCTCGGAATGCTTTGGCAATGGGAACCGATACATTAACATTGTATCGGACCAGTTATAGTACGAGTGGGCGTCTTGATCGCTTTTGGATTGGATGTCGAACGTAAATAATTTTACGATACTCCCTGGATGTCATTCTCAAATTTTATCCTAGCAACATAATTGAGATATCATTTATTTTTATCTCTATTTACCGCTATCTATTTACTTTGTTCTCTACAATTATAAGTAGAATGAACAACATTGAACATGTTTTTCGACGTATTTGATGCTGATCACGAAATTCTATGAAACATAAGCAATGCATCTTATTTCCTATAATTTCGCAGCTGGTTTACGATGTTTATTGCACGTGCTTTAATTATTTATCCTTTGATTAAGATGTTATCAGTCATGTCACGCGTATCGGCGCCTTTGCCGCCCTATTACTAGTACGGTCCATGTTTACCGCGATCTTATTTGCATTCAGTACACCTGTTTATTAACGTCACTTGGAATTCATCTCGTTTTCTTTTTATCTTTGCTGTATCTTCTCGATTGTTTGCCAAATGTTTTCATTTTGTAGTTTTCTTGGTTTTATCGCAAAGTTTCCTTATCACGATCCCGTTCACCTTCACTTCTGTTTCAAGAAAGAATATCTGCGACCCAACTATAAAATGAAGATTTGTAATTTTGTGCCAAATGTACGGACACGATTGGTGTTATGTAAGTACTGATTTTGTAAACAAAATATATTTGGCGTTGGAAAAGTTAAAACCCAAACGCGAGTATAAGTACTAAATTGTATTGAATACAATATTAATAAAACAAAAAAAGGTTTTCGCGGAAGATAAATAAGAACGTAACAATGCAACTGAACGGGTTGCGTTTAACATAAGAATGCTTATAAAAGATGAGACGAAACCAGTCGCAATTTATTCGTTGATCGAAACCTGAAGGTGCGTAGTGATTGAATGACGGTGCGTTTCCACTGGCGCAGTGCTGAGGAATGGTTGTCATCGTGTTGCGCATCCGTATTGGAAAGTCGTCAGAGCAATGATGGAAATCTTTGAGCGAGTGAAAGTGCACGATGTTTACGACTGCGGAATGAATGTAAATCAACGCCACTTAAAAACAATTTTCCGTCTCGCGTTTTTCCCGACGCGGAAATGCGATGCGCGAACGTTTCTCACTGTTTGGATGATTTGTTAGTTGATGCAGTTAGCGTTGCGATATGATTGTGATAATTTGTACTTGACGTGCTCGATACAAAGAAATGTGATTATCTGATTAATAACTGCTTCTAGCATCTTTCTTTTTTCCAATGTTAACCAAAGTATGACCGCAACAAAAGAAATTCTTGCGGTAAGGGGTCGGGCGCAGCGCGGCGCGGCAACGGGGCGTTCAATTTGTTAAATTGATGTGTGTACTACACATAGATCCTGTCAAACGGGTCCGAGGGGGCCCGCCACGCTAATTCAATCAGTCCAACGCTCTTTTGAAGTTGTCTCTCGCTACACAATATACCTCTATATTTATATAGATATACATTAATATAACTTTCTAGCTGATATTGATAATTTGTAGAATGTTAAAATTAAAACTTTTTTGTTAATTCAATGTTCAATGTTACTTTTGTTCATCGAATAAAAAGTTAAGAAATCTTAATAGCATATCTAGTATCGTGGGAATATTTCGAGAAGCTTCGCTCTATCGACAATTAAATTGTCTCATCTGTAACAGACGTCACTTAACTTTTTATCAATCTCGAAGTCACGTTGCGAACACACGTTTTCTAATTCACAGTGTTCGCGTAATAATACCTTGACAACATGTGCATTAAATGCTAAACACTATGTGCCTCTGGTTTTCTTTTTAAAATTATTCAATTGTTGACATTAATCATGTAATATTTTTTATCTCAAACGTCTAGAGGAAACTATACAATCTATTTAATCTATCATTCCAAGAATTATTTGCTTCAAATGTATTCCGATTAATGTAATAGCTAATTATCTTATCAAAATTCTAGTTGATTTTTTTAAGTCGATGTCGGTAGATCAATTAAATGTTTGATTATCTTCAGTTTGAGGCTAATCAAGCTTAGATCGACTGGCGCTAGTCAATCAAACGTAGCTACGAACCGTGAAACTAAATGTAATTTTTACCTCAACACTTGCCCTGTGAAAATTTGTACGATTCGAGAGATGTTACGTTAGTCCATAATAAACACAAACATTGTATTTTTAAATCAATTAAATTAGTATTTTACATAATTATAGCTGAAATATTTTTAATGAATAATGTAATGGTACTTTTAATACTTAATTTATGTTTGTAAATAAAATATCATTGAATAAAACATTAACTAGAAATTTAGTTTCATAATAAATTATAAATGCAGACGAATAAATTTGAATATATTAATTTCCTCGCAAGATTTATTTGAAATATCGATGTATATCAAATAATCGATATGATTTATACGCGAATAAAATGCAGTGTCAAGTCTATACCTATTATTAAACCGTAGACCTTATTATAAACAAATACGACTGGAATTTGAACTTGACTCTCATCAATAAAACAAAGCGCAAGGACAGATACAGTATTGCACGATAAAGACGTCACATTTACATAAAGAGAGGATCATTATCCTATCTTTAGATAACGTGGATAAGAAATCCTTATGACCTTGATTCAATGTATTATAAGATACAAACTTGGTACCGGCTCGTGAGATGATGCTCGCGAGCTCACGATTCGAATTTGTTCAGGTGCGGAACGCGTCGCACGGGTATAAATGGTTTGGCAATTATAATGTGCGAAATGTTAATTCAGTTTGATGTGTACTTTGATCTAAACGTGTTTAAAGTTTGGATGGCATTGTATCAATGTCGTAAAAAGCAATGTTCTCGACCGATGGGAGAGTTTCTCTTAAGACTTTCGCCGCTAATTAGAGCTGCTGTAACAATGGCAAGAAGTCGATCTGTGAGCCAATGCAAATGTTAATTGAACACATCGCCCACGCTTTCTATCGCCTCCCCGGCTTTTCACCCGTTTTGTGTAATCGTACTATTGTTTGATTTGACACTACTGCCCTTCTCTACTCTCTGATCAATAGCTTATTGAATTACCCACAGTATAGTTACTGGTTCGAATAATATGCATGAAATGTCACACTACGATTATATCCATATATATAATAAAATTGGAGTGTCTGTTTGTGATATCACAAGAAAAATTCCAGATTTCGGTAAGATGATGTATTTGCGTTGCTGATAACGAATATCGCTTTTAAAATTTTTTTGTCTCTCTGTCCGCAAACCGCGTTTGTTCCGGGTAACCTCCGAAACGGCTGGGCCGATTACGACCAGACTTTCACTGGAGTGAATTTGACATAGACGGGCATATTATAGGCTAGTTTTTTATCTTAATATTGTGTGAACGAAGTCGCGGGTAACAGTTGGTCTCACATATAATAAAACTGTAGTTATCAAAGATTGAAACAAAATTATAATAACAATAATAGACAAAATAAACATTCAATGGCACGGTAATCTAACATTGACAGGTAAATCAAATCCTCACGCTATATTTGGACACTATAGGCAACAAAACGCAATTTAGGTATGACTTTCACTGTGACAACGCAGTAATGTAGACGGAATTAAAATTTTTGCATCGCAATATAACAGAGAAAGTGTCTGAATTATCTTCATCTACTGCGTTATCTAATTGAGGAAAATGTGAATAAATCTTTGTATAACAAGTTAATATTGCTTGTCATATTTTGATCATATAATTATATCCATAGCTTTTAGACATCTTTAAAACAGTAATAAATAAAATAAATAGTCTTTTAGCTTAAAATTCATTGACATGAGCGTTTACTCTATGCTTTAAAACGTAAAGTTTATGTTAAAGAAGAAATTGTCTATGCGTTATGAATAAAAGGTGATCCGTGGATCAGTGGGTAACGGAACACAGCACTGTTACCTCCGCTCAGGATCCCAGCACATCACAGAAACGGGTTACAATCTAACGGTTGTTTTATTATTGATACATTATAGCTAATATCAAACCAATTGAAGTGATTTGAAAAACCCTTATATTATGTTATACACTGAATGTCCAAATAAATCGTCTCAATTTTCTTAATATCTCACTAATATTATAAATGCGAAATTTATATGGATGGATGTTTGTTAGAGTTTGTAGCCTAAACGGCTCAACCGATTTCGATAAATTTGGCATAGACGTAGAGGATAGTCTGGATAAACACACAGGCTACTCGCTTTTTTATTTTTTAGTTCCACGCGGACGGAGTCGCGAGCGAAAGTCTGTTTTAACCTGCTGGGTCTAAGGTCTTACGACCCATGTTATGCTACCCTGAATATAATTGCGAAAGAAACTAATAAATTGGACTGACAAACCTTTTCGGTTTCGCAGAAACTATTTTAAAAGTCATTACCATGTTTATCGGTATTAAAAATACTTTTTCCGAACAAGTTTTTATAAAAGTCTGCGACAAGGTGGTGGAAACCAGTTTGCGAATCGGCTCGCAGTTCGCAGGTGTAAGGCAAGTGGACGAACAATGTACCATTGTATCTGATCACCCACTTTTTGCTCTCCAGTGTACAGATGCGCCCCGTTGAGATTTACTTTACTAATGTCATGTCTGTGATTGATTGTAAACTTGTCTGTCGTGTGCATGAAATAAATTATAACGAAGTAGTTATTGGTCCGTGACTAAAGTAATGATATTTCTAAAGATTTTCTTGATTATACGATAATTAAGTTATCTTTGAGTTAACGAAGTGTCCTGTTTATAAACAAAATAATATGGACATCTTATTAAAGTTAAAAGGTTTTTTTCTTAATTACATTGATAATTGCATGTAATTTTGCTCAAAGATTTTATGTTTGAATACGATGTTTTTTTCTCGTTACTTAAAATTTTAATTGAGTTTTAAAGTTGACTTGTACAAACACAATTATGTGTATAAATTATTTGTGTTACACGTTAACAAATGTACGATTTACGATATAAAATAAAATAACGTGTTGTTAAAGTAATGCAGACAAATCCTACTAATAAAACAAAAGAATAATAAAAAACAAATCGATAAGATAATGATTACGAAAGCAACTCGAGCGTTAAATTGATAGAATTATATTTTATCACTTGCTAAAAGATTTTCGATTATAAACAGGTACATTATGTAGGGAAATATAGAATCAATCAACTAGCAAACACTATCTTGGACCTTAGAAGCTACATCAGGAACAAGTTTACTCAAAAAAGAAAAACATCAACTTTCTTTTCTCATACCATATTCTGTACATTCCGGGGAGTTGATTACAATTTTTACATTTAATTAGAGAGTTGCAGAGTATATTGTATAAGAACTTGTACTCCCGCTGGTGAGTAAATCATAAAATTTAGAATTACCAAACTCTATGGTAATTTTCTTGGGTTTTTTCTAACGTTAACAGTAGCCAATATACAAAAACAGTATCTCATTGACGGGGACCATCTGCCAGAGGCGCTATTTACGATTGTAGACCATTCGCACGTCGGTGTGTACGTGACCGTGCTGACGTAACCACTATCTGTTATCTATTCAGAATACGGATATCATATCGACTGATATATATATATGCCTAATGTTTATTTCAAACAAGTCCAAAAAACCCTGTCCGACCAATAAGAACCAAATGACCAAATGTAGCCGAAAGGTTAAATTGTTGATTTGTCTAATTGGACAAATGTCAATAATTATAATAATGCTCGAAAGGAAAATCTGGTAAATAAACCGTGAACGGTTTTTGTTTATAGATAACAATACAGGCTGCTCGGCCAAGCCGGCGCAGGTCGTCGACCCCAGCTCGGGTTAAGGCTAGAGATTTCTTAAACTGATCAGCTTATTAGGCATTCAGTATCGTGAGCTCTGTAAGTCGCCTCTGAGAGCGCAAGTCTATTTTAGGAATGTGAAAATATTTATTTTTAAACGTCGAGATAGACATGTACCGATGTGATCTAGACGTGCGGCTTTTTATCGATTGATTGATCGCCTTGCAACAAATAACACGTTGCTTTTTATATGTTATTCCTAACGTTACTTTATGTCTTTGTACTGTTACAATAAGACCAATCGAATAATACCACATCAATTCGTCATGTTATTGTTTTGTGGCAACGTCTAATCTACGTTGACTGATATCGGTAAGATAAACTTATCAAGGTTTTTTAAATGTAAAACTTCAAATATTGTACAAGTCTTAGGCTTTCCTTTAAAACCGTGAAATAAATCTTTGTCCATATCAAATTTAACGCTTGTTGAACGACGTTACTTTAACAGAAGCGCTATTCAAAAGTCCCCCTCTTGACTATTGTTCCTCAAATCCAGATGCCAAGTTCAATGACCCTGTTGTACTCAGGAAGGATCCTTTGCTAGAGTTGGTAATTTACAACCATCTATAAAGCCTAGTTTGCACTTAGATATTATCCCTGGCTTTGTGGAGGCACCGCATGAATATTTATAGACTCTGTAATGTTTGCTGGAGGTTGTTCATGGCTTTATTACATGTTGTTATTAACTGGCCATCAATAATTATCGTTCCCGCTAAGGTTTCTGCTTTATTTTCAATGTCCGCAATTATAATTGCTATCTGAAATATGAAAATCTTGAGTTATAAGAACTCCTCGTTTCACAGTTACGGTTTATTGAGTTAAGTAATGCGTCAACGTGTGTTTAAAAGTTAATTTATTTGTCATGTTATTCTCACGGTACTTCAATGGAAATCAAGAAGAGTATCGTGCTGAGAATATCTTTTGAGACGGTGCTACTCAGCACTTGTAACTTGCAAGTTCCTCGCCGGCATTACCTGTTTATTTTTTCATAAGCTTTAAAGATCCTGCTCGGGTAGGACCATAAACAGTAACGACCAATTCAGCTTACATAAGACCTGTGTTATTCAACGTCGTGTCACCTGTTGCATTGCTTTTACTACTAGGGAGTGAAATTCGAGAATCCGGCTGTCGACGCGGAATTACATTTTTTTTATCGGCAGTGAGAGTGAAGCGTTGTTGAGTGAGAAAAAACTGACGGTACAAGTAATGATAAGTATTTGTTTTATAAGAAAAGAAAAGAATGTTATAGGAATGTTTATAACTTGTTAAGAAATAAATTATGTAACACGAGAAAAACATCTTTAGAGGTATGTTTACATTTTTCCAACCCTTCACCACAACAAAAGGTAAAGTTGTACTGTCTTACGGTTGTGCGAAGGTTTTAACCCTCGGCGTGCGCGCGGGAACAATACATCCATATTGATCCTATGCCGAGTGCATATTGTTGCAGTGATTGTGTTTGAGTGTTTTGGAGTGCGCATTTCTCTCCCTCCGTGAGACTATACAGAGGAACAGGTTTAGGGATGTTTGTAATGACAGAAGGTCCTAGCGCGGAGTGTTATTTGGCTATAAACTTTATCTTTATTTTAGAATAAAAAAAATATTTCGTTGCGTACTTATAACCATTTGTATGAACGTTGCAAGCCCGATTAATACCAAAAAACATTAATAGAGACGTTCACCTCAGCATTACCACGATAACCAAGTAATTATAGTGTCCAATTAACGAATGACGCTAGCGATTAAAATCCATATTTTTTAATCGCCAGCCTTGTTTTTAATTTTCATCTGGCCATCAATAAAGTACGAAATGCAGCGCAGTAAGCACCTTACCGAAATAATGACACTATGCGGCTAGATTTTAATGGAAAATTCTTCAATTCATGATTATAAAAAAATCAAACGTTTTGTACAATAAAGGAAAATGAGCTAGAGATAAACATGTTATCAGTTGCCTGTTGCGATGTAAATTCCGTTTGAAGTTATTTCGTTTGTCCTGATTTTTTCGCAAAATCCGTGTCCACCGTACACATCTCACTAATAGTATCGGCAGTAATATATCCGCGGGGGCCGAGCATGAATTCGTTTAATACTCCCGATGGCTATCGCGTCGGAGCGAGCTATATTCGGTAGGAAATTACCCTCTCGCCGGCAGTTATGCAATGCCCTTAATAACCCGCCGCGATCCTCGAGGTTTCTTGCGTTATTTATCGTGTGACAGTTCGCTGTTACTGCCCGCTGACTGAATACATAGCCGGTCAAAAACATAATTTAATCGACTCAAAAATTTGGTAGTGGTTTGATAGTGTCGGGTTATAATAAAACTAGCTGTTCCCGTGCGTTTTCATCCGCTTGGAATTTAAAAAAAAAACTTTTTTTGTCAAATTATCAATTGCAAATGTCAAAATTGACTAATGACAACGAGGACCTTTGACATTTATCGTTACCATAATTACCTTGCTTCCTTAATGTTGGCAGCTGGTAGTTTAAGGGCTATTTCCAACACGAAGTTTTTTTCTAATTTAATTATCCTCTTAGTTTGATAGCGTGAAAATATATTGCCTAAAGCGTGACGTAAGTGTAGGGCTTTTTATTAAAGAAAGAATTGTGCTGAAATTGCTGATATCTTCTGCCACAAATTGTGTTAACGCTTTATTATATTAGTATAAATATGATTCTAACATTTGCTAAAGTCGGGATGAAAGGTCCACGTATATTTATTTGATAGCACCATCTTTAAGTATAAAGGTTATTATTTAACGATATAAATGATTGAATATAATATTGTAACATTCCTTTGAGATTAGCAATTGGAATCTATAAAGTGAAGGTACAAGTGGTTTTTTTGCCCGCGTGGATACTAAACAGCACTATAATGAACATCACCAACTGACATAAACTCATCCGAGACGCTTAACCCAATTACAAGTTTATGCAAGGTTACGAATTATTTAATGCACTTGCGGTATAAAATTTCATTCGTTTTGATTTGTTAATGTCTGATGTTTAAACTTGTATTTAAAGGTACAATGTAAGTGTGTGTGTTTAAGGCCGACACACCGAGTCAATAATTTAGGTCTTATAGCTTTATCTAAACTGTGTTATTAAAGTCCGTAGATCAAGAAATGTCGGATGTTAGACGATGATTTAATTACTTCATTCAGGTTTAATTTATCTCTTCTTTATCTATGTTTAATCTATTTCCATGTTGTTTAGGGTTCAGTTTACCGCTATTTACTAGCTGTTGCCCGCGACTTCGGTCACGCAATATTAAGATAGAAAAGGAGCCTATAATATGCCCGTCTATGCTCAACTACCCTTCAGTGAAAGTCCAGTCGTAATCGGCCCAGCGATTTCGGAGATTACCCGGAACAAACGCGGCTTGCGGACAATCAGACAGACAAAAAAAATCAGCAACGCAATTACGTTATCTTCTCGAAATATGGAATTTTCTTTTGATCTTTCAGACACTCCAGTTTTAATCGTTTAGATGATTTATATTGTAAAATATGTCTTCTGTGTCGATAATATTTATGACTCATATGTATATCGTTGTTTAGTTTATCACTGATGTTTTGAAAAGTAATAATAATAACATTCAATAGCAACGTACATCACCGATCCTCGCCATAACATCGGTGATGTCTTGTATGCGTTTGACGTGTTGTTTCACACAGTGGCGATCGCTTACTCATTCGATTGTACCCAGATACGCCCTCTGGTGGCCACAACACGCCTTGTTATACAATTACCGAAATACAAACAGTCGAACAATGCCCTCGTAATATGAATCGAAGTTACGTGTAAATAGCTGGTTATTAACAGGAACAGAAGTATGTACTTTGTTATGCGGATTTTAACGATCTTTGTTCCGAAGTAAATAGTGTCTTGACTTGGGAATTGCTCTTGGGTTCGAATCCCACCATGTACTAATGTGTATACTATGAAGGGAAACATGATGCATAAACGTTTCAAAAAAATTGATAGTCAAGCAACCCGTGCTGGGTCAGCGAGATTTATAGTCTACTCAGGGTAGGGTATGAGGTCTGTGGGGACTTATAGTTGATTATAATTGTGTCCGTCTATTATGCATAGATAATTTTTTACTTGAAAGAAGTCATTCATAGCGGCGATAGTAATATTGTCGTTTAACGTAATAGTGTCCTGTAGTGGTCACAAATTACATAAAGTATTGGTAATGTTAGTCATCGTGGTTAAGTTCGCTGGCCGCTGACTAACCACGTGACCAGCAACTGGGCCACCGGGTCATATAAATATACATTTTCGTTTGCAAATGTCAGCTTGCTTATTGCTTGACTGTAATACTTATGTCGATATTACGATCAAGATGCTTTTTAATGCATCTGGCAAATACATAAGGTTAAAAATATGGTCGCTTTTCTTTTATCTCTGTCTTTTCAAAGGGAATGAAGGAGTAAACGATATGTACAAATGTTTCGCCATTGGATACTGATGGTTAACAGTTCATATGGCTTAATTTAATTTTCTTGGAATCCCGTTAACGCCACGCAAACGGCGTGCGTCAAAGACTACGCGGCCTAAACCATATCAATGTCAAACCAAATTTTCCAAGTTTCGCTTCATACTTTAAATACTCCTAATAAGAGGATTTCACAGTTGATTTCCTATATTACCTTATGTATTAAAAAAACTTGCACTAACGTTATCGCCAAGAAATTTTTCTAATGGTACCAATACCGGTCGCATATGAATCTTGTACTCCAAGCCCTTGTTCCAGCTGAAAAAAAGTTGATTTCAAATTTCTTAGTTTCATGATTTTAAAGAAAGTCTTGCGTCATTCGTCATGTGATGTGATTAGATTGTATTATAGATGTTATTAGATTGTGGATTGAAGCATATTTGTTTGTTATTATGTATGACATTTATTTAAATTCCGAGATTACAGAGTGCCATTGTGATGACACTCCGTGTTCGGTTACAACTACAAATCTATCAAACGTAGTTCAACAAACGCTAACAAAAGGTAATCAGATAACGTTGGGGTTATCGAAGCAAATGTCATTAATACAGAATTGTTACTCGAGCGGAGGATTCCGTCGCTAATTGAAAATTTACGACGCCCATTAATTGCGGCCGCTTATCTCTATTAATTTGCTGCCCTCTCTAAACGCCACTCAGATATACTCTATACTCATTGTAATGACTCCATATTTCATGATTTAGATAAAGATTCGTGTGTATTCAATTGATAAAGGGGGTGTTATAGGGTTTATGGTGCAAATAGTAATGTAAATAAGTTTTTAAAAGTATTATAAACAGTCAATCACATTAACACTCCAAAAACTGCACCTTCACATCATAAATTCCCTCTTTCTGATGAGTAACGTAAAATTTTATTGTTTTTTTTAAAGTCATGTGCTTTAGGCGCGTGGCGCATGGCACGCTTGCATGTCAATATCTCACGATGAGTCATAGTTATAGCTTGTGTCAAAAGTGAGTCACAGTCATAGGCTGCAATCGGTGTCATGCGAAAAGGACCGCTCTTGGGTTGCAAGGTCGTGCGCGATCACATCAGAATTGCAAATCAAACGACTTGCCGACGGCCGGTGTTGAACATGCCCCCGGCACCTAGAAAGTGCAAGTTTTGAGCTTTCGCGTATTGTATATGAGTAAATGTTGCTTTTTTATTGTGCACGGTGATGCCCGCACCCAAGTGGAAGTATTCAAGCCGGTAATAAGAAACTTTTATGACCACCTGTCTTAATGGCTGTTACTCGATCAAGTCTTTATCACCACAAAATCGTATTCGCAAGTCCAATGCATAACTCTTGCAACAATGTAAATGTAACTAAAATGGTAAAAAACAGACGTAGTCTGTGCATTTTCAATTAACAGCATTGTAGCAACTGAAATTATATAATAGTGTTTAGATTGCATCAATGGTACATATACTAGCGCTCCACGCAATAAGGAAAGAAGATCCACTTATCATTGTTCTAAGTGGTTTCACATCACAGTTGGTATATTTTAGTTTCGCGCGGTGGCGTTAACTACTGCCGGCAAGCGAGTCAAGGTGGCCTTAGGGTTGCCAAGTTTCGACAACTGTACATATGTACAACAGCATGCAAACATGAAAGTTGCCAGCCCTGTGATACGCCAGACTGACCGCACATTCTACGCCTCTTTGCGAAATTGTGCGTTTTTACACACCTTTTTACTATTTTGTAACTGTTGGGTAATTTTACATTTTAATTTAATAATTCAATCTTTGCTTCGGAAACGATATCCAGAGTAATGATTGAATTATTCTAATCATTTGACTTTTATTATTATAAGTAAGAAGTTCAAGATTAAAACGGTTTCCCTTTTGTATTTCTGTTAGCAATAGTATGTTTGTGAAATGTGTATGTTTCTGTATGTGGTGCAAGCTTAAAAAAGTAACGTTTTCCACTCGGTCGGCGCAGTGCTCCAGTTTTTGTCTAAAAAGACGAAAGGACGCAAATACGAGGAATGAGGAAATACTGCCGACATCAATTTACAAGTACGCTTCGTTTGTTCCCTCAATAGAAGTACAGGCTCAGCTGTTAACAATTAGCAGAACCAATACTGTAATTCAGAACCCTTGTAAAATGTAGACTACTCAGAGAGGTCATAGCTTGTTTAATAGACGTAAATTTACTTCTAAAATTGTACAAATGTTTATTATGAAATGTATAAACCCGTACCCTGAATATTTTAGAAAAAAAGGTTAGATTTGTGTTTTTCTATGTATTAAAATAAATCAAATACTACTGCACGCGGTCGCGAGCAACTTCTAGTTTTTTTTTCATATCACAATTTTAAATGTTACCTAATTTTACTAAAACCTTAATAACGTTTATCGCGTAAAAATCGATTCCGAAATAGAAGAGATCGTAACTCTCTAACAGGCAATTAAACAGAGCGAAGCGCTCATCCCTAATTAGTAAATACACGCGCCGCACTAGGTGGGCGTTAAACCACTTTTCCACCAAGCAAGAAGTGGCCCGTGCCTGCTATTTAGTTTAGGATCAGTGAAAATGGTATATAATTTATTCGAAACAAATGTCGCACCTTTTAGTCGGTTTAGTGGAAAAGAAACTTAAAGCCAACACAATGCATGCTCAATACATTCGTATCACGAAGTTAAAAACACGAGCCCAAAGAATTTAGAGTCACGAACATTGTAAAATGAACATCTCCAAATTTAATGGACGCGAAGAGCGTGTACACAACACTTCCGGTGCGACGTCCGATGTAGGGTGGCCAACATTACAAATATTTTATGGACTATGTTCCGTAAGGTTAATGAGGATAATTTTTGCACTTGCATTGACTACTGATTATGTTACCGTTCATTTTGATTAGTTCTAAGTTTGAGTAAAACATATTAAAAATAGCTTTTATTGTTTAATTGAGTGTCGCGTGCGCGGCTGCAGCTGTATTTCATACGCTTATGTAACTGTTTTAAAACAACTTATAAATTACACGCATATCGTCAACTTTCTTCAATGTATTGATGTTCTCTGCCGTGTACGATTCTTTACGCCAATCATTGTAGATTTTTACTTCCGTATTTTTTTATTGTGTTACGTCTTTTATACGAAGTTAAAGAAAGTTTCAACAATAATTTTATAACGTAACTTTGATTGGTTTATGGTTTAATTTAGATTAATATAAGATACAGTTTTCTTAGTTGTCGAATATTAAAGTTGAAAAGAATATCCATACTAATCTTATCTTTTTTTTTTGCTATCTCATAAATATGGAAAGCCTATATGTGTAGGGATGCGCTTGCGCAACCGAATGAAACTACAACGGAATGTTTTCTGTCGCGCCGACAGACATTATTTAACTTTTGGAAATCGTTAGCACATTTTTAATGTCATATATTCAATGTTTAAAAATTACGTACCGTACAGTGCTTGTGTACGCAACGTATTATATTGGGCTCCGATATTATTAAGTTATACAACTCAAGATCAGGTTTTCGCGTAATGTCAGATATTTTTGGGTCGTTTCGACTGCAAATTTGTGCAACGGCTTTTTTAAGTCAACGATTTTATAAAGACATAAAAAAAAACATGTACTAAATGTTATGTGAATCTGGTAAATGTTGTTATACAAATGTTTTCGTTGCTGACACATTTGGAAAGAATCCCGAATTATTTTCATTTGCAGCACATAACAAAGCAGTTCATCAGCGATCAAAGAGGTTTCAAACCGAAAATGCATAACTATTAAAAGTGGTTATTTATTACTACCACCAGTGGCACTCAGAGATTTTAAGTGGTCATTAGGACTATGTCATCCGTGGTGTTTATTATGCACTAAGATAATGCTCAAGTAACTATTAACAAAATTTTAGGCAGCTTGGTTGGCATAGTATTATTAATAATAATACTAGCATTTTTCGCTCACGACTCCGTCCGCGAGGAATTAAAAAGAAATAAAAGCCTTAGCCTTAGCTATTTGTTCTATGCCATATTTTATTGAGATCCTTCCAGCGGTTTAATCTACAAACTCCATCGAACATCCAGCCATCGAAACATGCGCATTTATAATATTAGTAAGATGTATAAATGGGGTGAGTTTGTCGGTTTGTGGTAAATGCGTGGTATGTGGGTTAGCGCCGGGAATAGACCGCCGTCGACGACAGCCACGGAGCTGCGACTTTTGGAGGCGCCACGCTCCAAATGCAGTTGACATCACTACGAAAATATATATCTTCTGTTGATTGGTTTTACGTTATAACGACTAACATAAGCTTTGATGTTTGTGTTATTATTTAATTAAACACAATTTTACCTCATTTATATTAATTACGGCTTACCACATGTTTTAATTCGGTGCATGTATCGACCAGTTCTTTAGGGGGATTGATTTAAAGTTTGAGCCGTGATTTTCGTGAATATACAATCAATATTTTATGAAATCTTTTGATTTACTAATCCTTGTCCGTTTTAAAATATAAACATTATCGAGTTTGTTTAAATATGTTTATGTACATCCAATTTTAAAGATTTGTACATTATTTTGGCAACAAGTTTTTCAACATTTAAACACGCACGTATAGTATCGTGACGGCGACCGGAAACCGAGCGCTCGGTAGAATACTGATGAGCTTGGATCGCCAAAAAATTAATTATCCACGCTTGAGATTTGCATTATGTAAATGATGCTGCCGTGTTGTGACGTCGCTCTGCTTGTGTGCGCGGTTTTAGCTTATTAACATGTTTACGAAAATTTTATCACGAAACATATAAAATATGTAAAATATCGTATAATGAATTGATAGATGGTTTCCCTTTGGGTCGATCGGCCTGATCGAGCTCAATGGAATAAAATATCCTTATATTTATTGCCTCAATGGGATACAACCATTAAGGTACCTATTTAGTTCTTTTAAAGTTGGAATACCACAATCAAGCTTATTATAAACGTTATTATGTACTTTAAATATTATTCAACGTTGCTGGTGATTATATATTTTTAAAACAATAGAATGCATGATATAATGCCGCATTAACTTTGATGTTTTTGAATGCCGCACAGGTTATGTGATTTTTTCAAGTGAAAAATTACGTTCAAACGACATTTCTCACTCTGTAACTACCTCATTAAGGTAATATGACGTGGGATCATTTTTTATATATGAAACAAAAGATGCAAATGTTTTGGTATTTGCATGACAATTGCCTTCATTCGGCGCCGCTCGGGTCATTGACCTCTTGTCTTAGACGCGCAAACCACTTTACTAGACCACTTAAGCTTGGCTTTCTTGTTTGGTTTTCTCACATCTTTTCGTATCCTCGTAAATTAGCAGTGGCAAAATGTTAACATGAATAATGTTTAGTTTGTTTTCAAAACATAATAACATGTTGATAACATTTTAACATAAGCTAGTTTCCATTGCTGAAACACTTGTGTAAAAACTCGGTTATATATTTCTTTTAGTTCAAAAAGAGCGAACGCTAAGTCTTTAGTAACCTACGATAAATGTGATGAAGAAACAGCGTATGATTCTTGACCCTAAACTATGATATATCTATACTAATATTCTAAAAAGGTAGATTCGTATTTATGCATGTATTGAAATGACTCAAAAACCACTGGGATGATTTTAAAAATTCCTTACCCGTTAAAAAGGTAATTTATTTATGTAACATAGGCTATATTGGTTTTTTCTTTTTTATTTCACGGGGACGAAGTATTCGATAAACCGCTTACGAGGAACTATTAGTCAACTAACTTTATACAGAGACATCAACCCGTGTGTGTGATCCCAGAAGCCGTAGTTTGTTTCATTATGATAATCAATATACGATTATACAGGTGGACACATAAGTAGATAAACTGTTCTGATATAAGGTCAATAAAAACTTAAATAAATCAGAATGGATGCTCTTTGTATGAGGTCCAGTAAGCACATCTATGTCATAAACCTAAGAGATAACCCAGGATTGTGTCAACTCGAATTCTATAGTCCCTGTCTGGCCCTCTCGTTTACGGCAGTGATATTTAGTTCATCTAAACTTTAACGCTTCGTAGACGAGAGATGTTTCTCTTCATTTAGTGTCACTAAACAGTTAAACTTTTTAAAGTGTGTTTATCTTTTTTTCGATATATTGTCATTACGACTCGTAACCCTACACTTGGCTTCCTTATTGATAGGGCCTTGGTGTCTTGGCTGATTCACAATCTCTGATAAGTCAAGGTGTTAGCAATCGATCTATTGGTAAAATGTACTTCCTATATTTGTTAAGCGATAGATTGACATTTGGCAAGTATTACCATTGATTTATGAACAAGAAAATCACAATCAATATTTCATTAACAGCTTGAAGCAACTGTGGTAATTATAAACTATTAAACTAGTTGTTGTGGATTGATAAGGAGGTTTGGCTACATACTGGCTGTAATATGTAAGTGTGATATATAAGTATGTCAAAAATGTCAATTTAGAAAAATGTGCGTGTCTTACAAGAACCGAAGGAATATAAATAAAGTCTTTTAATGTTTATATAACACTAGTAATAATCGGTAATAGTTTTAAAATTCTAATAAGTATTACGTTGTTTTTAAGTAATACCATTTATAGTACGTTTTAAGAGTTTTGAAAGTCTCAAATTCACTACAACCGTTTCCCTTGACTGCGTCTATGCTAACCAGAAATTCCCCCATCGTTAGGGAACGTACATTGTAGGGAGTTGCAGTATTTCGTTAGCGTTCCCTTTCAACTTGTAAGAAGTACTCTTAACTTATCAAGAATACTTACCTTAAATGTGTCGCAGAAATATGGATCTGTAAACGACACGACTTTAGAAAAAAATAGACATGCTATATGCCACAAATGGTTTGTATTTCTTAGGATTGTGAACAAATATTTGCGTATTATGTTAGTTAAAAGTGGATGCTCTAATTATTTTTAGTCTGTGGTGTAATGAAGGAAATTTGGTAACAAAGCATTCGGCGGTTATATGACGTGAGCCGGCGTAATGCTGACCCACTCGCACACTTGCTCACTTATGCAATAATTGTGCGTAATTACATCCTTATATCGAGTTTCCGTTGATAGCCGAATTCTCGAACAGCTGCGATCGTAACGCAGGATTATGGATTAAAGATTATACAACTACAAGTTACTGATACAATTATTACACAAAATTTGTAGCTCAGAGATCCTTTTATTCTTAATTCGAGTACTTGAAATGTTTTCAGAGTTATATGTTGTTGAAATGCATATGGAATATTATTCAATTAGTATACTTCTCAAAGAACTTTGCCGTTTGCTTTTTCCTCTATAGCAACCATGATCCATTAAATTCTATAAAGTCGTAAAGTTTGAAAATAGAAAACCCTTTTAACCCGTCAACAAAAGTTGGTGAAAGCAAAAAACATAATTATATACGCTGGGTACGTCTGAGTGCGGCACAATCCCCTCTCCTAATGAGAAGGCTCGAGATAAAGCGCCCTCCATACAGACCCGCGCGAGCCTAAACAATCAGGTCGTAGGGAAAAACGTTGCAAATATATGTAGGTACAGTCACGTCGAAAAAATAACTAAATCAACATCTTAGCAGTTAAAAAGTGAAACAATTTTGTATAGCATTGTACAAGAACCATCTTTGTCTATGAATATATCCTTGAACGCAATGTACTCGTATGTTGTAGTTACTAACCAGTTCAATAGTTTCGATAAACAACTGCCATTCACTTATTTCACAAACTTGATAGAAACATTACACATGGTATTGCACGTGAGTGTACGTATTTAGTAACTTTCATGTTTTAAAAGTGAACAGCAGTTGCGTAATGCACGTAAGTGTAACACTACGGTGTGTTTTCGGAGATGATTTGCATTAGACAGTAAACATGGAGAAAGTGCGGTCTAACGCCACGCTTGTTAGGCAATCTCTATTACTATGATTGATAATGTTAATGCTCTAATGATAGTTTCACACGAGGGTAAAACGACGGAGCAATAGAGCAGAGCAGTGACGACGACGCAATGTTTAAACAATTGTAGTGTTGGACAGTACTGCACTGCATCACTATATTGCCCTTGTGTGAAACTATAATGTTACTAGTATGTCCGTTTGACCTTAAATACGTGATCGAGCCGAGGTCGGTTGAAGCAATGACATTGTTAATGAGTAGTAACTAGTGATTTACCACGTGGCCGGCGCGGCGCAGCGCGGGCGTGACGAAATCAGCTGACGATAGTGTTCCGTGTTTATATCGGATATTGACTGACTGTGAATGAAATCTAACTTATTAATATTATTAACAAAACTTCCGATGGATATATATAGATATTTGTTAACGTTACTACGAAACGAGTAAATAGAGGTTAAATTTAGCCTCAGGTATCTTTTATTACTGAAAAAGGTACAATTTCCAGAGGATAGAATACGCTTTTTAGGACATAAATAATTCAGCAAATAAAAACTCGCTTTTTAACTCCAAGGAGATTTATAGCTAGGAAAAGCTAGTTAGAATGTATTTTATAGCGATGATAATTTTCGAAGGTGTATGTTGTGCGGGGGCGGGGTATGCAGAGCGCATCGGGTCGACGGTTGGTGACCGGGCCAGGTGGCAAGGGGGCCCACTCTTCCGTTCTTTGTGCATTAAGTTGCTGATACACTAGGGTGTATCGCATTCAGTCGAATTAATTCATTACATTTACATTAATTATCTGGCAAGATATTGAAATCTGTTTATTTATTTATACATGAGTGTGTTGTCAAAGAACAATGTTTTTATGATAATAAAAAAAAAAGTAGTGTTAAAATTCTTTACTAGTACTTTTTCTACGTTATTTTGTTTTGTAATCGGTTTAATTGATTATCTTATACGTTAGTAATTTTTACTTATAAGATAAAATAAACCAGCGTTATGTGTAATGTAACCCCACCTTAACTACTCTACTCGCTTGGAAGCGCACGATATTTTCATCGCATTAAACACGTTACTGGAGTAAAATAATTTGAACACTGTATATGTTTTTATCATAACAATTTACTTTAAAAGGAATATAAGTATATTTTAGAAAGTAACAACTGCTTGTGATAGGTTTTAATGATTTTTTAACAGTGGTAGTGCCCGCTTTAACATCTTCGCACGAATGGGCCGGCTCGCCCGGTGTAATACCACGACCACACAGAAAACAGGCGTGAAGTGGAAGCAATTCCGCGTTTCGTCTGATGAGTGTGGTGCCGGAGGCCTAACTTTAGTCCCTTTTCCTTTCCACTCTTTTCTTAAGGGGAAAGGATGGGAGGGAAAAGTGGATTTGACGGTGGAGGAGACGCATAGGTAGGGGAAATGTCCTCTTTATGTGCGTCTCCTCCTCCGTCAATTAGGGTAGGCAACGCATCTGCAATAGCGGATGTTTATGGGCAGCGGTCGCTTTCCATTTCGGTGGATTTAGGTGGCCGCTTGCTCGTTTGTCACCTCGTATTATAAAAAAAAAAAAAATTTTATTTTCTCTTTTGCAGGTAAGCGCCTTCTGGCTTTTGAAGCTGAGCGAAATTTAAACCTCTGTAATTGTTAAGTATAAACATACATTATTTTAATAGAATAATTACCGAAACGACAGAAGACGTTTATTATAGCTCGTAATCAGCTATATATGGAAAACATGAGGTTTTTATAATTTTTTATTTACGGTTTACGTAGACTGCCATAAACCCTATACAAACTGATAATAAAATGTTTGGTAAAAATCAAATCACAATTACTTCATGAAGATAAACATGAACAGCTGCCAAATGAATTAAATACAATCTTTATTGGCTATCGACATGCCAGTAGTCAACGTGACATGAGTCAGAGTGCGGTAGTGGCATGTGGCATTGGCAACTGGGTGTGCTCCATAACCTTGACACAGTGCCGAAATGACGGCAGCGATGTGCCACCGATGAGCATTGTGTCGCCTAACCACCTTCCGGGTTTATCGAGCGTGTCACTACAACAGATGCCTCAATTGCATTTCATACAATTGTGAAATTAGGTTTTTGAAAACATGTCAAGAATACACTCAGTTAAGGCATTTTATTAGGTTTTGTTTTATATAATAATAATAATAATAGATCTAATATTTTAAATTATGTTTATAGCTTTAGAAAAACGATTGATTTCTAAATTTCTTTATTCTTAGTCGACGCGTCGATCGATACTTCATCATCTTGTCAACGACCTCGTATAAGCATTATTTGTCTCACAACAAAAGTCTACTTTTTTTCATTATAAAACTGTTTACGATCTCAGACGAAATTTATACGTGATCTGTCTGAACCAAACATTGTTTATTCAATCAGACACCCTTAAATTGAGGCGAGACGTGTCGCGATACAACCCCTGTGACTAGACACCCTTTGCCTTAAAATTGAATTTCAATTTAGATTCAAATAGCTTCTTAATCGACAGAGTAGTGTATTAGACGTATTAAATCAGATACTCTGTATATGAGATAGTACGAGTATATAGAAGTCATCATCCACTTGCCCTTATCCCTCACGGAGAGTCGGCTGTATATGCTGCTCTTCCATACATCTCTATCAGCCGTCATATCTGAATCCACTCCTTATAGAATATAGAAGTAACAGAAAATATCGAGTGCAGTTAAAGAAACTTCAGTTAACACAAAAATAATTGATACAAATAATCTTTTTATTTATCACAATTTTGCCGTGTGTATCACTAAGTAATGATATGTTTGATCATGTCAAACTTAATGCTAGGATTTACGTTCATTGCATATCTATTAAAATGTAGTTCACGGATTAATGAGGAATTGGAGCAATGAATACTGTTAAAGGAATTTTAATGAGAGAAGATCGGATTATAGCAAAGAAATAAAACTAAGCAACATTTCTATTCACAAAATTTTGGACGAAGAGTAGTTTCACGTAATTTGAATTCTAATATTTATCTCATAGTTGTGTGCTTGTTAGTTTTCAATACTCATAAATTAAGGTCTCTTCGTTCACCTAACTTGCAACATAACATATTGTTCGTAAGCATTTAAAATAGTATCAAACACATTCAATCTGTTAATTAAAAGTGCATTGCAGGTTATATTGACAAGTGCAAAGTAGTAGGACATGCTAGCCCTAGCTTGGTAGTTGGTGCAACAGATGTTCTAAATATCTGGCATAGACCGAATACACATGACACTAGGGCTGCCACATCTTTGGTTTTGACTTCGATGTCTTTGCATCCCAAATGTAAAGAGTGGATATTGTTTTGAGTCAAGAATTGATAATACGATGGTGGTCAATTTTTGTTGTCAGTGATCCACGTTTATTAAATGTTGACAACCCTAGATAACGCCCGCCACAGATGTCGCGCTACCTACTCGCGCTGTCTTGGCGCCACAAACGGGGTATGGTCACACTTGCAGTGATGAACAATAATTAATCTACGGTAATTAGTGATGGAAAGTTGAATGTGTATTCCCGCAATCTTACGTTTTATCGACTATTTTAGTAACATTATGTAGTTTGCATATTTATTTTGGTGTTCTTCAATTTTTCTTGGCTTCTGTTGCTGTCGCATATTTTCCGAAATAAGCAGATTTAAATATACATTACAGTTTAGAAATGTATCTCCTTTCAAATGATAAAATAGTACATTTTTATTGGCCTATTGTTGCAGCTATAACTCGCGCCACACAATAAGCAAAGGTTGTACAAGGTATCGATTTCACGCGCGTGGGTTTACGACGAGTACGTTGTTATGGATAAGACGAGACGAGCTTAGCAGAAAGCTTTAATCCAATCTAAGATAGAATATGTCCAATTAATTATATTTTTATTAAGTTATTTTAACTTCCTACGCACATTTTCCCTTAAGAAACTTAATATTATAACTCAAACTGTATACATTTCGCTTGCGACAAACATACAGACGTTTAGATATATGGATAACGATAAAAATAGCTCAGCTGACGTCCGCGCTCAAGGAGAAGGTTTAGCGACAAACACAGCCTTTATCAATGTCAGATAACAGATTCTGCGACATGCGACTTTATAATGCGCACATTGCAACGTATGGGATATCTTTATCAAAACTAAAATCATACAAAAATAATTCATTTGGCAAACAGAACCAATATTTCTCATACTAAAACTAAATAAACCGAATTCGAAGCAATTCATTTCCAGATTTTATTGTAAGTTATAAGGCAGCAAATGAGCAAGCAGACCAGACTTCCGCAAGGTAAAAGGGACTAAAATAATTCCTCCAGCACGCACAGTCATCAGACAAAAAGCGGAATTGCTCCACTTGACGGGGTTGTCTTGCTTTCTGATGTCTCTCTCGATCTAAAAAAGATTTCATTTAAATGTTAAGCAATTGTTAACACAATTATCTTGTTTATACAAGACATTTACATAAGTATGTCGCAAGCTCTATGCGCTCTTTCACTCAGCGTTGCTGCCAAGTGAAATTCATCTAAGTCGCGGTAATGCGTGCATTGGCATATCTACTGCGGACGTGGAATTACTTATGTCCGCGTAACATTCATTATTGCCAAATATCGACCGAATTGGAATGTAACATCTCTTGTTATATAATATCTTGGAATGCACTGGAATAGGAAGTCAATTGATGATGTAAATTTCGGACAATTTTGTGATAAAATCATTACGTGAACACCTTTAAGAATAGAATTTAAGGATGCTTTTAGTAATCGTATATTTTTAACAGAACTTGATGAAATAAACATGGGTACTGGAACTTATTACACTTTTTTGTAATATTTTTTACATGATACTTTTTGATATACTTCCTGGCAAAAAACGTAAAATATTGTAGTTTTTGCCTTGATGTTTCTAACATAAATAACGACTTCATTAGCCTTGTGATTTTGATTACAATTAGCATACTTGTTGATTGCCATCGAAATGTCGGTTTAAAGTGCGTATTTTAATTTTCGAAATTAATTCGGACTACTTTCAGACTTCATCTAAAATACCTATTTCGTTTTAAACAATTATTAATAATCTTTGAATCAGTTATTAACAGATATCATTATATTATATCCTAACGTAATCGTGAAAACTTAGAGTATATAGAGTTGACCAACGAAAGTTGGATAATGTCGCAGATACGCATCGAACCCGTCGCACAAGTTTTGCATCTGAGAATGTGGTATCATTAATCGGAATTATGTCAGTTACTACGTAGAATAATCGCAGACTATTCGGGACATCGTTCTCGATGCTTTGATTAATTTGACGACGTACATCTATAATGATAGAAGTGATTTGTATCTGAGATAAGCAAATGAAAAGCTACTTTATGTGGCTACACGTGTCGTTTAGTCGTCGACCTTGTAGAGTAGAAAATGTATGAAAAATAATAGATTCGAAACGACTTTTATAAATTAAAAGGTTTAATTTACCTGTACATCCGTTGATTACGTCGTTTAGACAATTATATAAATCGTTTAAGCCATACTGATGTTTAACTTAAACTGCAATTAGAGGAGAAACTTTGTTTTTTGGTAATGTTTTTACAATGTTGGCGGTTTTGATGGAACTGTGTAATATTTTGTCCGGTCAAGGAAGAAAATGAAAAATTTACATGATTTCGATAACCATAAAAGGGTGTATTTCAAAATATTGGTTAACTGTCAATTTATATAGGTACTAACTATTTTATCATGTTTTAAATTTAATTAGCTTCTATTATTAACCTCATTTTGTCAATTGGTTAATAATAACTTTTTCATTTATTAATCAAATCTTTTACGTTTCGTCAAGAAATCTGGATATCAAATAATCGAGTTATAACAATAAAAAATTTAAAGAGACCATTTTTAAAATACGAATGAACACAAAAATGTATGCCTTAATTGGAATATCACAATCACGACTACCAAATGTTCAATCAATAATCTGTTTAATATGATGCTGGTGAATCCTCCACTAATTGTACAATCCATTTGATTCCAAAGTAAATATCGAATACCACTCTTCCTTGACACTCTATACTCTACTGTTCCTTAGAACTTGAGGACTATAATAGTATAAATATTTCAATATACGAATCTATTGAGTTCGCCTTTTGTCTGTTGCCATGATGCCGCAACACATAATCCTTTCAGTACTGACCGTTCGTCCATTGTTCTAAACATGAGATTCTACTTACGATAGTCTTTCAGGTTATTTCTATTGAAATGACCTTGGAATGTATTTTAAATCATTGCATACAACTTTCTGAAGTGTTATTTTTAAAGAATATAGGCCTGCCGCATGTCTTTTTCTGTCCTAAAACGTCTTAGATTACCACTTGTAAGGTATCACGTTATATCCAATATACCGTAATCCGATTGAAGAAAATTTGTATATTTTCGGAGGAATTGTACAATTTATAACAAGCTTAAAGTACCAATATAAAGGTTATTGTACTCACGTAACAAACTTAAATGCAAACACGAGGTCTCGGAATGGAATAGCAATGATCGTTGGAGCCGAAAGAAACATCGATAATGCTTGCGATAGAAATGGTGAGGCTATCGTGTTGCATAGCCGCGCGTGACCGCTGCAAAGTCGTTGAGAACCTTCAATAGTTCCATTTAAGTCGGAACACGGCCCGACTATATTGTCTGCGTCTAACATCAAAACAACTTGCATTACGATGAATTTTCCTTCATTTTTATCACGATCTTGTCATTAGGAAGTGCGATTGTCCTTTGCAGTTTTGGATGTCACCTTGTTTATCGTCCCCTATATTGTTTGTTAATTTTCATCTAGTAAAGGTAGCACCAAGGTAATAAGAAGGTAAACGTATTTGAAATTATTTTATGGTACTCTTATTGGAAACTTTGTGACTAAAAAATCTGTATTTTCGTCGTCGTTATTTATCCTAGTCTTTTGTTTTCTTGTCATTTCCCTAAAGATATAATCCTAATTAACATGATGTAACGAATCTAAACAAGGAATTGTATTTATTGTTCTATGATGAAAGATGTTTTGAAGCGAAACTTACGTTGCGAGATTATTTTTTTATTGCACCACTAATGTACATTGAGTTACATCACGTAAGGAAACACTAACACCATGTTGTATAGATATGTCTTATCAGATGGCAGAACAAGAATGTCTGAAAAAACAACGAACCAACAGATAGACAGTTGCATAGTGAAAGTATAATGGTGTTGAATTTTAAACTCCTGCGAGTAATTGAAATGATGTGAGAGTGATCTTAATTGTGACTTTGGACATTGGGTTTCTCACATTTCTCTGGCAGTGTGATACTCTCTCTAGAATCTAGAATATTATATTTAACAAAACATAGTGACGTTTGGCGCCGGTCATCCATCCACTCCGGTTGCGCAAGCAGCCACGTGCCGGTGCTGTACGCTCGCACGCGACCTCCGCCGGCTGTTCGGCGTTCGCAATTAAACGCGATTATGTTGCCTTAATTCACTATCGTATCACTGCTGGGGTTTCACTGCGACCAGGTCGTTGCTTTCTATACATACTTATGCATTTTAAATTTATTTTACGATGTGTTTATTAAATTTGGAATCTGACATCTTTGTTGTCCAGTGGAAAATATTTCGATGTATTACAGAGTTTTAAAAGCGACCTTTAGCTTTTTTTGGTGCAATATATGTCAAGACTATTCTCTGCATTATTAAACAGCCTTGCCAATATTTATCTCTTGTTAAAATTCCATCCGTGAGTTTTGAATCACTAGAACTATCACTTCCTTGTGACATTACATTGAAATTATAATTAGTAATTAGTATGCGGGAGATGAGAGCTAAGATTTGTCGATATTATTTGCACGTCGCTTCCTCGTCTGAGCAAACGTTGAAGAAATTTCCTTGTTAGATCACCACATCTATTGTTATTGTACATGTTTTTCACAAGGACGCAGCGATGGGTATTTTTCTCTGACAAGGCAATGATGAACATTTGCTGCCGTAACAAAGAGGTCATGACTGTATTTTGTTTTCCTTGCTACGTTTTTTTGGAATGAATATAAACAGTTTTTTTTTTTTTTATCCAGAGACTTTGGTGAGAATCTTTATTGATCTATGTTGTTTAAATATTTGCAAACTCAGTTTTTAACATTAAAAAAAACATATTTAAACGTGCATAAAAGACATCATAGTTAAATAAATTTTGTTATAATTATGTGAAAGTTGTTCAATTATGTTAATTTATACTAATTTAACATATTATTTTTCAATAAACAGCAATATCAGATTTTAAAATATAATTTCTTGCATCTTTGAAACCGTAGTAAGTTTTAATCAAATCGTTTATTTGCACATCACTAGTTATGTTTTCTATCTCATGTCGAAATAACCAAAGCGTAATTATAATGTGTTTAACGCTCGGATCCGGCCTTGTCCTATATTTTTTGGCATGCGCGGTTGAAATAAGCGAATGTAAGATATTCTAAGACTGACACCCACGACGCCCCGTGTCGACTGCGGTGCGTGCTGTTAACACACGTGTTGCGCGCTAAAGAGCTGCGAGTGCGCATGGTCTGACTTAAATTACTATCAAGACTATTATTTAATTTAGTATTAGTCAAATTCATACTCTATTTCGGTAGAGATCGGATGGATCGTATATGTTCGCTTTTATGAACGTGACTTGACTGTTTAGATGTAACTCCTATTAAAAAAAGCATAAAAGAAAAAATTACAGACATTAAGAAGTGTCGAAAGTGACATCTATCACAATTTAATTTGCCCACTGGGTCAAATTACTTTGTCTGACTGTAATTGTGTCAATGATGGCATTTAGATTTAATAATTCCAGTAAAGAATGAAATCGGATTTTATGGTGATGATGAATGATTATTAAAGTGTTTGTGTTTTATAACAAAAGTGTGGAGTTCATATCTTTATGACAAAATCTGTTTGCAAATGAAGAGGTCGCTGAGATATCAACATTTTCCGCTTCGTTTCTATCGCTTGTGCAAATAGCAATCATTCACCCGTGAATGTCTGAATTAATAATAATGAATTTGCTAAAAATTGTAATGGATGTTACAAAATATAATTGCACGCAAAAAATACGTACCCCGACTTTCACCATTAACTTTACTTGACAGATCTTAATCTTTGTGTTTTACAATGTTCTAATTACTAATTTTGTTAACAAAAAAATATATCGTCATCGCAATAGAAGAAATAGTATCTAGCAAGCAATAATCTGGCACCATATGAAATATGTTCAGTGACGTTTGCTCGCTGGCCGCCGATCGCCGGCCAACGACACCGTATAAAAAATATAAACAAACCGACTGTTATACAATAATAGCTGAACTATTGTGCGACTAACCTTGACGCGAGTTGGCCCAACCTAGGCCGATTTATGACCACGATCGCTGGCCATAGTCATTTCATTTTTTTAATTCCATCACGCGACCAAAAAGGAACTAGTAAAGTGCAATGTTCCAAACCACTTTCGATGCGGTATTTACGAGTTATTATTAGAAGCATAGTGATGTGCCTATTCCGATTTTCTACGATATTTTTTTATTCTAGATTTGTACTTTTGTATTTTAATCGATATTTTACAATTTCTTTAAGATATTGATCGTAAATATTGTATTTTCTTAGTAGAGTCGATTCACAATACTTTCATTTACGCGGACCGCTGTTTTAATATAATGTTATCTAAGCTGTGAAGCTTGTAATAATTATAAGAATTACTTAGAGGGGGTCTCGGCTCGTCGTTTTCTAAATTTCTTTTTTCATTACGCGTAAATGTCAACGCAATAATATTTCTTTTAATTTTATAATCTGCAAATTGCTTTTTATTGAAGTAATGAAGCTAAAAGCGAATTTATCTTTATTTCTTAGACTACAGTAATTTAGGTTGATGTTAGTTTATGCTGATAAATTATCTTCAACTCTTTTTCTACTTTATTACTATAGTTGTGCCGTTATTTGTATCTAGGTAATGTTTTGTTAGCATATTTTTGCACACATGCACTTTAAAACCTGTAACCTCATTGATTTTACTATCGTGTCTATAATTATTACAAATATTAGTATTTGTAATGTAGAGGACAGCACTAGTCCAGGTACAAAACGCGCACCTGCCCGACTACGCAGGCACAGTACCAGACGCGTCAACATGTTCTAAATACGTCGCCGACACCGCCTCAGGAATGCGCTTTAGTTCCATTCACTGTAGATGTATACCATTTAATATAGTTTATCCTGGCTATAGATCGATTGAATACATGAGTATAAGAGAGTATCAGGAGTCAAAGACCAGGGAAAGTCGATCATAGTATCTGTAAACCAAGCTTAAAAGTCCATTTTTATAGAACTGTATGTCTTGATCAATAAAGCAGAGTAAACTAAGAGATAGACCCTCGGTGTAGATTAAGGGCCTCTCCCACCAAATTGTAAATTGGCTGATAACAATCTAAAATGTAAAATATGTGATGTACTTATCAGATTTTGTTACCTTATCTGACGGTGACGTCATTTTTAAGCTTTCCGAGCGTCTATCAGAGAGTGGTGGGACAGGACTTTAGTGAGATAAATCTTTACTAAAAGAACGCTGGTGGTAGTTTTAATTAACTTTTGCTCTGTTCGCGCGGTATTAAAAAAAACATAGTAAGCCATATGTTTTTAGACAAATTTATATATCTGTGCCAAATTTTATCGACATCTAGAGAGAGACTAACCATGAAGTATGACAAAAATTTGTTATCAATTAAGGTTATGTGGAAGCTAGAAATCGAAACCAGGTTGTCATTCTGTGTATTCTGGTCGGTCACTGACTACAAAGTGTGTAGAACTGCAATAAGATTCCAATTCGCCGGCCAATCTTTTTGTTGCAATGACCCACTTGCATTTTATGGAAACTGTAGCAAATTACGTTTTTATGTTCGTCTTGAAAGGCTTAAGGCCGACTTTGCTAAACTTTAGCGTTGTGTAAGTTATTTAAAATAAAAATACGTAGATTACGTATTGTTTGTGTTATTTAAAAAATTATGCTCCTTAAAAAACGCGTTTTCGAATTTATAATTGGTTTAAAATTACTAGGATCCTATTGCTTGTTACAGTTTACGGTGAAATGTAAGAAAACTGTATTTGTTACATTTTTTTTGTAAATCAGTCAGATATGTATTTAACTTGATTTATCGTAAAGTATGTAGTAAACAAAACGCTCCTAGAGTTAGTAACTGTTAATGATGTTTTGACGTGACGAGGTACCGGCGGAACACGTTAGGGCGTCGTGGGCGTAGGCGCCGCCGCCCTCGCAAATAACTTGCGTTGCGTCACTTACAGCTGGCCTATGGTACATCGACCAGATGTCAATATCCACGGATTAAAAATCGACAGCACAACTAAAGTGATAGAGATTTAAGTTGCAAATAAGACGATTATGATATCTTATTTGCAACTTACCTACTCTGTGGTTTATGTATTTGAAGAGTTTTAATTTTTGTCTTTAAATAATTAATAGCTTGGCGACTCCGTCCCCGTGAAATAAAAACAAAGTGAGTAGCCTATGTGTTTTTCCAGACTATACTCTATATCTAAACCTAATTTCAAAGAAATCCGTTCAGCCGTATAGTGTACTAACTCTAACAATCATTCGTTCATCCATCCATCTATCTAATCTTTCGCATTTATAATATTAGTATGATGGTCTTTCAATTGTTTTGTTTTCAAGCTTTAATTTTTAAAAAGGGTAAAGTGACAAAGTTTGGAGATTTTTTTAATTATACCTCAAGTGTTGTCTTTCCTGAGTTTTAACTCTCTTTACCCATACAACGTTGGGCATGGAAGTTTATCTGAGTGTCTAAACGACAAAAAATTACAAGCGTAAAATTCATGCAGAATATACGCCAATGATTCGCAGGATGTGCTCTAATTGCTTATCGATGGACGGAAGCTGTTCGCTGCTCGCAGTCGTGTCTAGCTGCCTACGTCATGTTGCCCAAGAACTAGACTAACCATACCTGATACTTCATATCGTGAATATTAAGAGCACGCGCACACCTGAAACAAAACTATCGCACTGTTTAGTCTCGCTTTGATTCCTATTAGCTTATATGGAAGTGCGCACACTACTCGATTTTTAATTGTCCAACTAAAAAGTTGAATAGGCTGCTAAACAATCGACAATCGTACAACAGTTTAGTCGAGTAGTGCGCGCTCTGCGTCGATTTCAGCAGAAACTTGTATTATATTCAAATATTTTAGTAACATTTATATAACGTAGCAAATGTTGTATAAAAATTATTATGTTTTACTATTAATTAACGTCATTATTAGCAATGCGTGCGGTAATAACAATAAAGTTATATAACCGTTTTTTTTACGTAAAATTTAATTAAATGATCGCGGAAGCATGTGAATGAGGCCTTATGTGTTGCGTTAGACACAATTTAGATAACCTACAAAAATCTAAACTTATTACTTGCAAGTGTAAATAATCATTCGTGTTTTCTAGGTCCGTGGGCTTCGATAAATGGTTAGGAAATGCTATAATAAATACATTTTCCGCCTACGTTGTTGGTTTTCTTTTACGCAACTCTTCATCAAGTTTGATTAAATGAGAACGTAGAGTTCTTCCCACCAGATTTTGTCGGAGGTTTACGTATTAGCTGTTCCCGTTCGACTTCATCGTGAAATTATAAAAACTTTATTTTACTGTTTACATTTGCCAAATTCAAATGCACAAATGACAACGAAGGCCTTTGAATTTCCTTTGAAGGAAATTTTTCTTCTTTGATGTTGCCAGCTTGTAGTATGGTCCCTTTCCCACATTAAGGTTTTTTTCCATTTTATTTACCGCCTAAGTCTAATTGCGTGAAAATATATAGCCTAAAGCGAGTCGTAGGTGTATAGCTTTTTTATTAAGAGAGAATCATTCAAAAATATACCGTGATTACTGACATCCTACGCCATGAAGTAGTGTGTGTTTACGCTTTATTATATTAGTATAGATGTGTTCATTGCTATATCGTATCATAACGAGATTAAAAAGGTAAGCAACTAAATGTTAGGCAAAACAATGCGTTGTACAAATTGTTAAATGATGTTTGATCTCAACTTGATCTCTTTAGTGTGTTACATTCAAAGTTCTAATGAAAAACCTTCAACCTTCCATCCTCTCAATGTTCATGGAAAGAATTAAATAAATCTATTCAAACGTTAATGTTTAACGAAAGTAATATGAATGAAGTATGATTGACTCATTCGATTGAAATGTCAGTGATTATCATAATATATCATTGTGAAAATAAACATAACAACCTCACATAGATACATGCGCTAGATGTGTCCGTACGTGTGATCGGTAAGGCGATAAATCGATCTCAAGTGGTCCAATCGCGCAGCATCCGTGAACACGAGATGTCTCTCGTTACACCGCCTCGATCCAACGCACTCGACTGCACGAAATATTCTGTACTGAATGACTAGACTGATCACTGTACACTCGTGTCTTGATGGCTTAATAGTTTGACGTCATACAGCTAGGAAAAAGCACGACCAAAGTTTGCGTCATTGTTTCTAACAGATAACTGCTACTTAAATTAATGACTAGTCAAAAGTATTTTTTTTAATATTTGAAGCACAAGAGCAGGAAGTCAATGATGGCTGGCACGTGATCCAATCAAACCCACAATTAATTGCTTTTGATAAAGTTGAAAATAAATTAATTTTGTTAGCAGTTCGAGTGCCTCCAAATTGTACGCCGGCCCTTTTGTGAAAAGGGCAGGATTACTCAGCAATAAGGAAGTCCCTAAATACATTTGAGATTTCCTAATTGGCGTAATTTTAAATACGCCGTACATTGGAAGACTCAAATTTTAATTTTGCATCTTTGTATATTTTCCGTGCTTTGTCTGTGTTTTATAAAAACTGAAATAAGGCAATAAATACGTTGTCGGTCAAAGTGTATTGAATTTTTTAAGTAAAATATGTCGCTGTTTGGTGATTCATCGATTGACTAGAACGACGCGAGCCAACGACTATTAAAAATATTTTCATTAAAGTAGCTGTTGTGGAATGTAGGTTCAGCTTATTTTAATAATGTCTGTACTTTGTATTAAAAATATTTCTTCCTTTAGGATACAGTGGTTTTGACTGAAACTTACTATAAATTAGTCCTACACTTAACTGAATTTAAATTACTCACTAAGTTATTAAGGAAGGAAATTGCTTTCTATGGTATTATGTCATTTTATAAGTAATAATATTGCATAGCAATTCTCCAAATCACTTGAAATAAACCCGCTATCGAATGTTGTTTAGACTGTACGGCGCATCACTCCACCTTTATTATTGTTACGACAAATAAACAACATTGACATATGTTGAAATTCTTACATCATTTACATTGCTTGTTAATATCATCGCTCCTCTAGCTAGTGTTGACACACGCCTTGTGCAACGCGCAATGGTTGTGACGAAAAGCAATACATCCTCGGGGCAGGTTGTAGTCAATTCGGGGTGCGTGTATAGTGGCCACACTCCTTCCTGTCCTATTGCTATGTAATTGTTATAGGAAGCGGTTAAAGGCGATTTAACGATATACATTCGCTGAGAATAGCGATTCCTGAGGTAATGACCCCATTACGTATACGTCAGATTTATTGCCCACTAAAAGACCACTGTAAGGAATTTTATAGATTCTTACTCCAATCTGATTTAACCATGAGAGTTTTGTATCACATCCTACAAGTGTTTATTGTCACCGTAGTATTAATAATCTAGAAATTAATAATCTAGAACTACGTTATATAAAGTTTCAAAACTTTTCTTATATCATGTTGATGAAATATCTAAAAAAAGAAAGAAAAATTGCCATGAAGGTGTATGTTGCCTAACACATTTCAATGTAATCAAACAACTCTATAGAAATCAATATAAAGTTACGAAAGTGATTCCCTTTTCTGTGATGTCGTGGGCAGAGGAAGTGACGATAGGGCATTTCGCAGGCCGCCGCATTGTCCGCGCGTTCCCCGCCTCGGAGACGAGACAATAACTGGAACAATTGCATCCCACATTGACTAGATACCATTAGTAATGATTTTGTTGTTTTAAAATTAAGGGTATGCTGATTTACTAAAAACTAAGTAACCTTCGCTGAATAGTGTGCGATAATTCATTGACATTCCATGTTTCCCGATTGCCATATTAAATGTCTCCGTGAGAACCAACACTAATATCTTGTATCAGTATCACATAGCCGTATAGAGAACAATGCTGGTACCGTATGGAATTACCATAGAGTTAGTTAGCGTTTGGATCTAGTGCGTTGCGGTCACGAGAGACGCGACATAACAATACCGTTATACTGGAGAAATACATGCTACTGGAAACGAGAGAAATTTGCGGTTCAACCATTTTAACGAATTACTACTACTGCCTTCGGAAGTCTTTAAGATCTCTTTTGATAGCCCCTCCGAAAGCTACAGATCATTTTCGACTCTCAATCGATTCTGTCATATCATAGATGCTATCGTAAATTATGAGAAACACGCACGATTAGTACTAGTGCGTTTGTTATGTTTACTTTCACTTTCTCATTTTATTTACGACATTAATGAAACAAAGCATCTTTGATACGAGTTCCGACCAAGACAAAAGACACATTTAGCGTCATCCAACTTATTTATTCACTCATTCAACACTTCGAGGTAAATTGTGAATAAATTTAGAAGGTCCAACAAAGAGAATCTTTTGCGTGGTCGTTCGATCACAGTCGGAATCTGCATAAGGGAACTAGAAATATAATCCGCTTACTGCAAGCGAGGCCGACATCTCGTTTGTCGGATAATTTGGTTCCGTTAACGATGTGCAAATAACTCGCAGGATCGTTCCCATCTTTCGCTCCGGGCGTTTATTTCGATTACAAAATTTCGAGAAGTGATTTCGTCGTAATGTCGTTTTCTCAACGATTTCTACGAAATTCGTCGGCGAGACTTGTAGCAGTGTCTCAGGAGAGTATAATTGGTATCAAATATTTGCCAGCCAGCCGAAGAAATTGGCGACATTACACGTATGTAACCACGCACGATTTTTTGAATGAATCATTAAGGAGAAAAAAAATTGCTTCATTACTTTCGTCAAGAAACGTCTCAAAAAAAATGAAAAACATTCCTTCTTTTATTATCTACCGTATTGACTCTATTTATAGCTATTTTAATTACAATTCAGGTTTAGTTCGAAAATTAAATAAGAAGTGACAACATTCCTTTCTAGATGCACCTACAATTACCTGCACAGTCAGAAACGTATCACCACTCGGACATTTAGCTGAACGTCAAGAGTGAGTGCACGATGTTTACAATCCGTTTGTTTACACAGCTCGCCAGTGGCTATGTAAACAGACCTGGCCATATTTACAATAGTGCGAAGACGCACTGTCAACTGGCAAACCATAGTTTCCGCATCGCATTCTTTACTGAACAGCAGAATCATTTATCTGTATTCAATGATTAAACGATGTAATAGAAACAGTAGAAAATGCGGTACAGCCCATAGCAACAGCTGCAGCACCAAGATGGTGTGCCAGAGGCGCATTCATATTTTCTACTCATACCGCCCTTGTGTTCTTTCATTTCCCCTTGCCATACTTTAGATTTTCAAATGGATCTGGCGGCGGCAGGGGACATTTACGAAAGTGCATTTTCTTCCTCGTTACGCTACAATTAAAAATATTTAATGATAGTCTTTTGTTTGAAATGTTTTCATTTGATAACAGTACCTCTTTAATATACCAATATTTGTAATTTGAAATAGCAAATGTCTAATTGATGTTAGTTCATTTATATAAAACAGTAGACACTTTCTACCCACTGCAATGTAAAACAAAAAAAAAAGCTCAAATCTCTTAATAACCTATTTGTGAGCATTCCAGCCAGCGCTTTTTTACGTGTTTTGTTAACCCCAATTTAAAAGTGCGTGACGTTATTAATGAATGTTAATTTTTCGCTTCCCCGTCCTCCTTTGTTGGACTATTTTTACACAAGTCGTTACAAACTCACTGGCCACTACCGATCCAACATTCACTGAACATTAATCACTTTTGTAAATCCCAAGTAAAGCAAATTTTGTGAAATGTAATATTATTATTATGTACTTGTAATAGTAACAATCGTGTTTTCGCAGGACAGGGATCTTACCGACTTTTTCTCTTTCACCTTTAGACATTCACAAAGACAAGTTTTAAATATAAGTCGTACGGTACAGCAATAACAGTAATGACCTTGAAATATCTCAGCCAACAAGGCCATATGTACCAAAACTTTCTCCATAATATTGCCAAGAATGTAGGACACTAATTGAATGGCACTTGTAATCCACTTCACTACATGTATTGGCCATTACAATTTCTGTTACAATCGATCTTTGGCAACGGTCGATGTTGCGGATTGTGGGACGGTCGGCACATTGCTGCTGGTAAAAAGTTCGTTTCATACGAGGGCGGAAAACTAAAACAGAGCAATAGATACTGCAGCACTGCCACGCATGCTGAAAAAGAACAGTAATATTTTAATACCAGTACTACATTGTCCACTGTCCTGCCCTCGTGTATAACCTAACGGGCGCATATCTGCCGTTTTGACGGTCGCATCACGTGTGTACATCGAGTTTGAACTGAGAATGCGACGTGACGAATCCTTAATACGGACCATTAACATTCTGTTAACCGTTTAATGGGAGTACTTTAAGATTCTCTCGCGTATCGGCGGCTCTTAACATAACCTGGATCGAGATGGCGGTAAATGTTCTGTCTGAAATGACATCGCTGGCTTTATGTGATGGACTTGAAGATTTATTGTGAAGCAAGTAAACTTAATTGCCTCGTAGCAGAAACAAATTGTGAACACTTTTATAATATCAGACACTGCTTTGTTAAAGATGTTAGAGTATTTTCAGTATTTCAGTATTTTAATTTAGTTAGTAGGTCAACGTAGCGAATATCGAATGTTTGTAGAGGGAAAAATGAAATGTGTTTACCTAAATGTTTTTTATAAATAATTTTATGCGTAAAGCATTACAAAACCTAACTGTTTCATAATTAAGGTTGCGCATTCGTAATTTCTTAACCCTGTATAGTTATTTTTATATATTTTAATGAATGCTACATGTGCCTGTTTAGAACAGTGTTTGTGTTAACTTTGTCACAAACGATTTAAAAAAAATCTTCGGAATGCGCTATCCTAAATACCGTCAATTATTTACAAAATTATCTATTAATAATTGCAATTAACCAAGGGCATAGCAACTACTATATATAGAGACTACTGTTTCGTGGCGCAGCCGTGTTACGCAACAAGTCTAATCGCGATGTCACCGGAGATGTTTCCCAACGCGTCTCGCCACAATAATGACTAATTAATTTGAATGATGGAATGTGACGACATTCCAGTGAAAGTTAGCCGTGAGCTGAGATTGCTTTGCAATTGAATTAGACTTGAATTCATTTGAATATTTGAATTCCGAGGAATAGCCGAGATGTCGATTCATGTAAATGAGATTTTATTTGAGCGTTGTGAAGTTAATCGCTAAATTAAAAATTCTTTGATCACCGGATTACAATTTCTTTTGTTCCTTTAAGATATTGTAACCTCAAAAAAGTCTTTAATAATTTTAATTAATTTCATCAAACAGAACTCAACCGAAGTATAGACGAGTCTTTATGTTTATTGAAATAAAAGCTTTAACAATCGAATCAGGAATTGGACGCGCAGTTTCAATGTTACGGATGAACTGGCAGAGGCATTGGGCGCCTTATATCAATAGAAACAAGTTCGGCGGCGGGCTCTCCGCGGCTGATTCGTCGTGCAAATATCCGGCCGACATCGTGGGAGCAACGCGCAGCTTCTCGACTCGGCTAGACGAATTTAATGAACAACTATGCAATACTCTGGGAGCGAAGTTTCACAATCAATATTCACAATAAGAAAATAAACTAGTTTTCAAACATTCTTTTTTAAACTTTTCGGGTTTATTTTACTGTATTTATGCGTGCTGTATTAACTTACGACTGATCTTCAAGTTCCTTTTAATAAACGAAACGATTCCGATTATAGCTAATTATTGAATAGTGAATTCATAGAACGTGTCACATAGATCTTGTAATTTTATATCTAATGCCACTCGAATGTAATCTCTATGTTATCACAATAAAGGCGAGAATCGTTTTCTGCGTAGAAGTTAACCGAGACGAATCGCGCGTACGCACTGAATTCCTAGTTAGAGAGGAATGCGATGCGCCATGCGCCAGTATTACGGCAGTATATTAGCGACGCGACCGCAATGGAAAGCGGCAACGGTACCGCGGGACAGGGTTCAATCCGTCCTCGGAGATAAGTAGCACCTGTCACAACTGACGTGATACCGCATGCTGTGAATTCAGAATACATCGCTTTCTGGGACGACTATTGCTTTGGTGTTCTATCTAAAATGATATCTCTAGGCCTACTAATTTATTGGAGTTTGTTCTCGATTTTGCAGAATTTAGGTAATATACCACAAGTTAGGCTTTTTAAATGAATCCAATAGTTTTTGAGTTATTCGTTACAAATGTTCAAAATATTTTCTCTTCTTATTATTTGTGTAAATATTCAAACTGTATAATTGAAATACTTCACGACTCATACATACGAGTACAGATAAAGAAATGAAAGTCCTAATTGTAGGAGTTCCAAATATATCATTTGTCAAACAAAATTTGATTTGATTTAACATTCCATCTCTTTAGTCATCAATCGTAACAATAATTAGACACATTCATAGCGGGAGGTAAAGTTTCATTCGATCTATCAGATCTCTAGCATTGATCTACTAAGCTTAATGTCTTTCTAGGTGATGGTATGTATAGACAATTAACGTTGGTTCACATTGCCGTTTGCCTGCATGCCAGATTTCTAGGTCACACTAATAGTGTTGCGAATTTTTAAACGTAGTTCTTTTTTCTTACGGTACGGAATTTTATGTGCAACACAGTCGGCCTTCGTACGATCGCTTCGTGACGCCCAGTGAACAGAATCGATTATTCATTAGTTAAAAGTAAATGATTGGCCAGTCGCGATTTTCTAAGAATGTTTGTGGAATCATCCAGATTGTTTCTTTATTATTACTGCCAATTATTCCTATTAATAACAGCTTTGTAGGTAAAGGTTATCCATACGACCTTAACTTTTTGCACAATTAAAATAGAGTTAAGAGAGTAATAGGAATATTGAACTCATAGAAAGTTAAATTAATACTTTGATGGTTTAAGGAATTAGTCATTGATGTAATCGAGCAAATAAATATAATAACATGATGGCGTTAGCGTTGCATATTTAGCGAGGTGCATAAAAAGTGCAGCGATGTCGGCGGCGCCGCGACGTGTGTATTTTTACATGTACCAAAATAGTACTGCACCGAACCCGGGTCCACAGACGCGCCACACAGCCGATGGAATTCTTTACGTGTCTCAGGATCACCTGATACAACACATGCTCCAGTCGACTCAATAGAATTAACTAACCGAAAACAACGCCAAAAGTAGCTTACGCGAAACTTTTCAAGTTACTGGCTATGGATAACTGCAGACGGCGTTTGACTACCATTAGTAAACTGCCGCCTCTAGCTCAACGCTTACAAAAAGCCTTGATAAGTAAAGGATTGATAAGTGTCCGTATCTCAAATGGTACTAGACATAATACTGAAAACTTTGCCCATAGTAAAATGATTAAAGATGAAACTAAAACAAAGAAACGTGAAGTTACTAAACTGAGTGAAAGTAAACGCCCCAGGCGATCGTTATTGTCTATGATTTTAGGTCAAACTCGTATACCATAAAACCATGTTGTACCGTAACTCACGAGTTAGTACGTCCTCTAAAATCATTACATTATAATAATGCAATCTCAGATTATAACACAAAAAGTGTAGATTTTATATTTGACAGTGGAAAACCTTTTTATTTGAAAGTTAAAATGGATGTTAGTTTGAAAAGCTCGTTGTCGACATTGTGAGGGCTCGCGAATAGCATAGAGTGATGTTACATTCAAGAAACGGACATTTTATTCACCAGAAACACCAAACAATGAGTCTCTTCAGCGAATTTAAAACTAAAGTAAAGCGAACCATTATGTGTCTACAATATAAAGCAAAAGTTTGCCTTGAGTTAGGACTCGTATACATTGTAGCCGCGACCGCGAATCTTTCATTTTTATTTATTCTTAAAACAGCACGAATTCGCAATAAGTTGTGGTTTACGCCTCCGTTGTTGATGCTTATAATCTTGTTGTAAACCACAACCCTCGTGTAAAAAAAAGTTCGACATGCTTTTAAATTCCAGTTTGTCGGTCTTCAATATTCTAGGTTTCTACTGAATCATTTCTATCAATCGTAAGCCGAAATTTCAAAGACAATGATAATCTAGGATAAGTTTTCGTATAACGGCATTAGATACAGATTTAATAGCAGCCGTTTCCAAATCTATTGTCTAACTGAGCATATCAACGTATACTAGACCCGAGCACGAATTCCTTGTATATCTAACGCGAAATCCGGTGACCCGAAGGTTCCCGTTTCTACAGTGCAACGCTTCTTAACAACCTTTACATAATATAAAACTAATAAAACGCGCAACACATTAATGTATTTTGTTTAAAAAAGTGGAAATTGAGATTTACGAATGGTAGTTACGATGGTAGTAATCTAAACAGGAACATTGTTGCTATGCAAAATTTCCTGTATGCAATGCTTTGCTATTATTGTTGGAACTTCGTATTTTCTACTCAGAAAGGGTACAATACACACGTCGATGTGTCCTTTGTGCGCTTTTGACAGTTACAACCAGCATCAGGTATTGTTTTGTTGTAGGATCACCGTATCCTGGTGTGAGGATTGTCCAAAAATAAACATTTGGTATCAGAAAATGAAGCTTTCAAAGGCTATAATAACGGTGTTCTATAATTTGTAGTCTATTTTTTACTTGATGAAATTCATGACATGACGCTAATCTAGAAAACAAGAAAATCTCATTAAAAATCCTCTGTAAGTGAAACTTAATGAAAGTAACAACAGCTTTGATACGTTAAAAGCTTAAGAGCTCCTCTTTGTGAAGTTAGTTCAAAAGCTCGTGGAAATTCGTTCATACAAATTTCATTATCCACTCGCTTACAGTCTACGAAATTATTTAAAGGATATAAACTTAAAACTGCGATGAAAACTTAATCACTTTAGTTAGCTCAATAGCAAGAGTTGTACTTCGTAGTTATATTTTACTTACACGAAATAGAGTTTTAATTAAAACATTATGAATTTGTAAAAGTGTAAACTTGAAGGATACAATTTCAACGCTATTGCATTTATTAAATTCGTGAATTCATAAATTCGACTTAAAACATCTAAATTCTACTAATTAGTCAGTACGTTGTTAGCAATAGCCAGGTAACACGCAATCATTCGATTCTTCAATTAAATCCGTTGTTGTAGCTAATTAAATGAATGTTCATTACGAGCTTGTGTTTTGTACAAGAGGCTATACGTGAGGCGACAGTAAGATACGAATGCGTTTATTTGGGCGCAGACGCTGTCGGCGCCAACCGCTTATCAGATCGCAAGGTGACACGGCTATGTCGCGTGCATTTAAAGGTATTTGCACATTCGTGCTGTTTTCAAGAGTTACGAATTTTTTTTTCAATGAAATATTTTTGATCACAGCATTATTTCCTTTTTTTTCGTTCCGCAAATGTGCTGATTTTAAGTTACAGTAAATAATCTAGCACTAAGTTATAATATTACTTTTTGTACTAATTTACTTGTTTACTTTTACGTCGTGTGTACTAGGCCTTATATGAAAGCAGTTGTTAATTTAATTTCTATCCCTCAAGGAGCGTGTTGGCCGGCGCTCATTACTCGAGCTCGACACAACGACGTAAACACTCGCAGGACCTTGAAGATTTTAGTGTCGCATTTCAGGAACAATACGCAAAACCTTTGTTTATGTTATGACCACACATTCAAGCTGCACATTTAGGTATGTGCAAACTTTTTCCATGAATTTGTTACTTGATTAGGCCTTTTTTGTGTTAACATTTTTATTTCTTCAACAACAGTCATAATATTGATTTCTATTTATGAAAAAGTTAATTTAAATTTCAGATAGGACGTTATTTTTAAATACTGATACTAGCATCATCCGGTACAAGATATAAGTACACATGTTATCTAATAACAAAGCGTGCGTTGTAGGCACTCCACTCGGCTAGGGCTGTCAAAAAATATAAAACGTCGTCCAGTAACCATTAGCTAACTCTGGCTCCCTTCCGCCGTAGAGGAACTTAGACTACAATAACGACCTGTAATGAGTTGTTTTTTTATATAAATAAAAAATGATCATCGACGTCTATGAGAATCCGCAATACGAGAGAGACTACAGATGCCCTTCCGGCTTTTGTGAGGATGTATAGATAACTTCTTGATTGACTCTAAATCACAATTTAACTCGAAGGCAACGATGTTAAGATTCCTGTTCAAGTCGAAGACATGGCAGCCCTAATCCCAGCCCACTCGAGTGCTGTACCCTGGTACCAGACCTTGACCACTTGATCTTGACTTACACACACACGTCCTCACTTCCTTGAAGTGATTTCAGCTACACTTGTCTTTTTTGCTCCATACTTATCATGATTTATATGACTGAGATAATTCTAAATGGCCCATTGTTTCACAGATATAAATATTACAATGCAAAAGTAAATATCTTAGTTGCGCTATCAAGAACTAAGTCACCGTTTATGGAATGTTTTATTTTTAAAGTTTTAAATTGATGCTTAATAGTGAAGAATACCACATTTAATTAAACGTTTTGGTCCTCAGCCAGTTCTTGGGCGTCGGTTCAGCTCTTTGTATCCGTTTCTAGTACTGTTTTTGGATTGAATTAATTTGCTATTTACAACTATAGTGTTTCGTCTTTTATCTTGAAATATGAAGAAATAAATCTCTAACAAAAAAAACATTCCACATTCGTACTTCGATATTTCTGTAATCGCTTCAAGAATTTCGTGGACTGCAAGCATTAATTAGCAACACGTATTGCTATCAGCTATCGTGCAACACCGAGGTTTACCGAGGCGCAGGTCGTGGAATGTGCCTTCGAATTTGCATAAACATTACTTCGCTTAGGCAACGCTCGTGCAGACCCGATCTCAACGCGTTCCGAATATCTGCCTCAAGATGTGCTACTGTTTAACAAATCTACAGGAGTAAAGGATTTTCCACTGGAGCGGAGAACAGAGTTTATTTTACTATTGGAACTTCCCTTTAACTAGCAAGTATATATATAGGACTTGATTTCTTAGAAATTACTAAATTACCATTCACTTATAATAGTAGTTACTTATGGCAACATCACTATAGAATTATTACCGAATTCAAATAGATTCATCTCTAAAATTACCCAATTCTATATACAGCTCTGTTTCAATACAAACTCATATCGGTGTCCGAGATCAAGGTGTGGTATTAAGTCATTTGTTCTATTGCTATTGATAATTATCTATGAAATATTGGCCGTACATTAATCTTGTTTTCACATTTAGTTAACGTTTGTGTTCTGTTATATGATGAAATATAATAAGCTATTGCATTATTTGTGCAACATCTGATATTTCATAGAGAATAGTAATCACCCGTACTTTTTTTACCGTCAGTAACATGTTTGTTTGACTGTGGCATCACACAGTTAAATTGAAGCATTAATTGTTTTCAATACAAAGTAGCGCCCTCTTCTGTGAAGGGACAACAGTAGCTTTCATTTGCAGTACTTTATGGTACAGGTGGCGCCATCTTCAATATTTTCGCGTGCGCTTTTCCTCGTCGATTGAAGGGAATAGAGAGCTTTCTCTAAGGGTTGTAATAGTACGCAAGCCTTGACATAGATGGCAGGTATGACTTAAAGAATTTAAAAGAGAAAGAAATCCGTTATTTTACCTTTCACACAAAACTAAATCTAAGTTTACGTAATCCTTTATTACATATTCCATACATTTTCCTTTCAGACCTCGAGAATAAAATTTGTCTATAACTTTCATGAGAAGTTTTACGCCACAATGGAATTAATTCAGTTAAGTGGCAATTATTTTAAAAGGATCCATTAGTTTTTATTACCGGTGTATCTATGGCACTCCCCTAAACCGTAATAACAGTTTACAGTACAATTCAGTGAAGAAATTTATCTAGCAGATTAGTGATATAAGTACACTAATCTGTATAAATTGATGGGTCTTTTTGCATTGTTGTTTAAATGCGTGGTGAATGTTAAATCTATCTATAATTACCTCCAATTCTCATCATCTCCACCAACAGCGACCGACAGGGCTCAGATAGCGAAAATCAAATAGAGGCAAAGTACTCCGTCTTATAACCTGTCTATTAAAGAAATAATAATAAGCTCTATGAATTTCTGTGGGTTTACATTACATTTGTATAAAAAACTTGTATCATCTGAATGCAAAAGTTTCGATAGGATTAAGTAGCCACAACGTGACCGTATGGTACATATGTATGTATTTATGTGTATGTAGAAAAAACTCTTTTGCGTACTATGATAATCTGACGGCCATTTTCGCATAAGCAATAAAATCGAGAACATTCGATCTTAAAATTTGAATATTAGGACAACATGTTATTGTGTTCCATAAAACATGCGCAGTCCCCCCGCTCCCTCATACACTTTACCTTCCGATTGCCGACTGCCTATCGATCATTCCTGTATCCAGCCTCCCAGGGGAACGACGTCTCTACACTCCTGATAAATGACTACCCAGTGTGCAAGAGTCGCCATGATGGGTAAGTCTTTAATTTCACGATAGGTTTTTTTTAAATTACTTTTTAATGGCCAACCTTCAAGTAAAACTAGACTTCTGCGATTTTGTGAACATATGGATAAATTTGGCTTTTAAAAACTTTGTTATTTAATTAATATTAAAGTATAATCCGAATTAAAAATAAACATATTTCCTTGATCGTAAGAATTCGAAAGGCAAGAATTTTAATTGAAATTTCTAATAATCAGACTAAATGCAATAAAACGAATAATACGTTTTTTGTAGTATATCAATTCTTGATTTAGCGTTATCATATAGATTTGTAGATAAATAAGGAAACGTGGCGCATTTATTTAATTTTGCGTTACACTTTTCGAGCGAGATCCAAAGATTTTTTTATTTACAATTAAAGTCCAACCAATGTTTTAAACAGCAAATTAGTTGTAAGAGTTACTCCATAACCTTTTCATTTATACTTTCGGTTGTAAAGCATAGTCAATCAATATTACATTAGGAGGAAATCTAAATATATGGCGAACCCCGGCAAGTTTAGTCCGGTGACTGCGCATGCGATGTGCGACTGAACTTAAGAATGACTTTTTAATTGTCATGTCTTTGTATTCTAACAGTGGGTTTTTACTGCCGATACTTCAACGTCGGTTGTTTATAAAAAAAATAATCCCATCATACTAATTTGACCAGCAATAAACGGGATTAATTCAAACGCAAAAAAAAACGGGTGAGCTAACTGCTACTCTATTACTTTTAAAATGTCCTTAAAACCCTGGCTAGTAGGAAAACTTTTTTTTTCTATAATTCAATAGGTATGGCAAAAGCTATAGAGCTGTGTCCGGAGACATGCGCATTGGGCTGACCCCGCCCGGGCCGCGTTTACTTCCTCCGATACTTAATCATTATCGCTCCAGCCCATCTCCAGACTGCACGTTAATATTATTTTATTGCGTACTAAACGTTGATCCAGTCAATTGCCAACGCCATTATGTGTAAGTGCTTTTGATCTTTCCTTTTGCATCTTGAAGCGTTTCATTTGATTTTCTCTACGTCTCTACAGTCCTTTTAATGTTTTATTTTCGGACTCTTAAATATCTTTTGCTGAATATCATACGAGCAGCAAATAATAACACGATTCTAACTTAATAAAATTATAACAATTGGTTTTAATGAGCTCGTCTCATCGCGAATGGCAAAAAAAAGTTAAGGGTTCAATAAAATTATTGTCATCTCAATTATCATACTTCATACTAATATTATAAATGCGAAAGTTTAGATGGATGGATGGATAAATGTTTGTTAGAGTTTGTAGCCTAAACGGCTCAACGGATTTCTTTGAAATTTGGTATAGATGTAGAGGATATTCTGGAAGAACACATTGGGTACTTACTTTTGTTTGTTTTTTTTTTATTCCACGCGGACGGAGTCGCGGGCGAAAGCTAGTCTCTATATAATTATTTCCCTTCTTTGTTTCTGCTCTTCTCGTTTTTACCTCTGTCTATCATACGAAGTACAATGTAATAATACTACAAATCAATAGTCATTAATTTAGGGTGCGGTCATCCCTGACAACCATCCCCCTCTCCCTCCCCTAAGGGAAGGAGACACGGTTGTCAGGGATCTCCGCCCATGCGCAGACCGTCCGACAACAGCCCTGGCTATCCCGGGAGAGCTTTATTACGACTCTTACCTTCTTCAAAACAACACGTATCTAATAGTTTGTTCTGCATATCACAAGAAGTTAATTCTTCATGATGTGTGAGTATCCTATATTGTTTAAAATCTATTGCAATTTAGATCTTGCGCCTTAAAGTTTTATTACATTTGTTATTTAGTTATTCTCTTTGTTATCCAATTGTGCCTGTAATTTATTGATTGATTCAATGTTCCATTGAATTATCATCTTGTACTTGCGATAATTTTTTCATTAGTTCTTCGCCATTTTGAAATCTGTTTAATATTAACAACAAGTTTTAGGACATTGTTTTCTTATTGTCTTTAATAAACAAAAGTGACGATTTTACTGTTTTATATTTGCTATGTTCGAAACATTTAGCTTTTGCGTAATAATTATCACTTTTGTTCCAATATGCTACTTTAATATTTGCCTCACGACCACGCCCTTTTATCTATAGCTTGAAGTAATAGTTTGTTAATTGATTTAATAGTAATTAACGTAACTACCATTTTTTTTCTATTATATTAAACATTAAATGAACCTCTAAAATTATTAGCCAGTTACAATATGTCCACGATTGATGTATTTGTCTAATAATAAGTTATTGATTTCTCTCGTATCCCCGAGCCTCCTGAAACGTCCCGGGAACAGGACATGCGCAGTTCGTCCGACTTCAAGTCCCTCTCCCAGTTATTGATTTTATCCCGAGAGGCGGTACCTGTTGCTATCAGACTTCCTTCGGCTATTGCCTTTGTTTCATGATCTTTTCTCAAATCATTTAACAATTGCCAACCGACTGTTGCGTTGTCATTCTTTTTACTTTTCTCTTTATTGTTGGCATCTGTTATTTTAGCATATTGAATTTACTACATTATGCGGCGCTCTCATATATTCAATTAATAAATTGAAGCGATATTGATTTTATATCTTTGGATTTTCAACATCTAGTCTCGTTGATGGTTTTATTGGTTTTTCTCGTTTAATTGTGATCTGTTTTAAAATTAAATATTTTAATAATAATTTGATTAGTTGTTATTGAATTTTTTTTTTTTAATTACAACTATTGCGGTTGATGAATGTCGGTTGATGAATAGTTTATGAAACTTCGTGCGCGATTTGCCGAAGTTATTCACAACTTTTTAAGAATTTAGTACATCGGTGGAACTTAGAAGATGTATAGACGATTAGACCGTGTTAAATCCCACGCAATCGAAAAATAAATTATAGTAATGGATTCGTGAAACGTTGAATTTGAGCGTTAATCTAGAAATCTAGAAATCCGATGTGGTCTGGAACACTCCGCGACCCAGATAATGCTGTGAGCATACTCGGCTATTGTTTATTATTTTCTACAAGTACGTTATCTGAATTTGAGTGCAAATGTTTGCAATACATTTGTGTTTACTCTCACTTCATCTAAACGTTAATGTCCAGATGCAACGATAATAGTAACATTGACGTGTTTAGTTCTCAGGGATATTGAAACAGTCAGAATTGCTAAATATAATATAATGTGGAGAACTTATATGACATAGACGACTTCGCTATCCACTAGTATGTAGTCTTTTTACTTTTTGATTTTTAATTAAGTTGGTTCATTTTAATCTTTTGAAGTTTGATGCATTATTCTTTACGTGTTAGAATTATAAATTATTCAAAGAAGAAAGAAGATTTTTAAAGGACAATTGAGGAGTATCGCCGTGAGAAGAAAAACAGACTGGTGCTGTTGTCGGGTATCTTGTGCATGCCGCGTATTGCACTGCCGCATGCACAAGATATTCGAGAACAGCTTGAGTCACTGACAACGGTTTCTACAGCACGAGGATGGTAACAATCATGTTTTAAAATTATTAAACTCACCAGAACTATCCATAGTATCCATCAAACGATTTGACTTTATTGAGAATTCTTCCTTTACTACAACTTACAGTTGTATTTTAACCATATCAGGAGTTCCAGCTATAGCAGAACTTGTGATGCACTGGCTGGTATTAAAGAGTTAGTAGCATATGCAGGATTTCTTCTCAATGCTTTAATTTGTCTGTAAAAAGTGACATCGAAGAAGAAGCAGACGTGTGTTGGTGTCGGGTATCTTGTGCAGGCCGCGTGTCACTGCCGCATGCACAAGATATTCAATACCAACCCCTGTCAGTAACGTCGTATAGGAAGAAGTCACTACGAGTAAGTATTTGACTTTGTGTTTATCGTCTGAAGACGGATTGAAGACAGAGGAATAAATCAATATTGTTTTGTCCATGTCCTCGTCTGGAAAGATCTTACAGGCGTCAACAGGATGCCAGGTGCACATAAATTTGAATATGTTTCGAAATGCAGTCAAATGTATTTTGAATTTCAAATGCAAAGTGATTGCTGCGCAAAACAAATTTATATTCAGTGTTTTCAGGTTTTCAGTGTCCTCGTTTTTTTTTTTTGACTTATCGCGTTATCCTCATAAGACGGGAAGTTTCCATTCGTTTATGTGTTAGGCAGTGTACATACATTGAACTTTGTGTAATCTAGATTTTTTTTTATTTCAATTGTTTAAACTTTCTTTAGACATTATAATACAGTAGTCAACAACGACTAATAAACACGTATCTATCCGGTCACCGCACGAACTATTTTGAAACCTTAGGAGTCATTTTTCTATTTTTTTTCGCATTAAGCGAACTACAACCAATAATTTTATTTTTATTTTTCAGTTACCTTTGAAGGAAAACATTGTATTAAAAATTGTTTTTTCGTGTAACTTTTATTGAACTAATACGAATTGCTGCTAGGATTATTCTTTTCAAAGTTCTTTTATGGTCTTTTTTATTGTTAGCCGTTTCATTTAAAACTCTTTGGCGAATTGTAAACAGTGTGACAATTGTATTGGAAATATCGGTTTGTTTCCATTATCAATAATTCATGAAAAAGTCCTTCAGCAATGATAAACAAATTCAGTCCGCTCAGGGGTTTATGAATGTCTGATGACCATCATTTCATATTTATCAGGGTATATTGTTGCACTGATCCTACATACATAATTAATTTTATCTCAAGATTTTGCGTCGAAATTCGATGTTTTTCAGAGTTTTTCCTTTGTTAGGTGCGACAGTAGAATCTTTATCAAGGCAATATTTTAGCGAGGTTTAAGTTATCATAGTAATTTAATATTATATACGATTCTCTTTGTTTAAATTTTCATATTTATACTTCATGGTATGGTTATTTATAATTGCTTATCTGTAGTAACGTGTATTGGGGAAATTGTCTTTGTTTATTGTACGTAGTATGGACTTAGCGTTATTGGCGCCAGACGAGTGCCTCTTTGTGATATGCTAAATTATCTACACTCGAATTTAATTGTTTGTTACGAAACTAATGCTTTTTAATAATTGTATTGTTTTCTAAATTTTGCTTTAATTTATTGTATAATTTAAACTTTCGATATTTATCATATTAGTCGAGCTACAGCCGTAAAACACTTGAGATGTTGACGTCTATAAAGACCTCCGCGCCTGACGAATGCGATTCGATAAGTCTTTTGTTCTCAGACTATATTGTTGCCGATTAGAAGGCTTGTTGATAAAGCACGTTACTAAACAAGTGTGCATATCTTTTATATATTTTAATAATTAAATTATAATTTCATCGTACTTAAAGGTCCGGGTTGATTAGTTAGTCGTAATACATTCTTCTCTTGATGTCTATGTACTCCTCATCCTGCTCGGTTATTGCCTCAAATTAATTTGTTTCAGCATCGGAAATGGTACCTAAAATATTACGCAGATCCCTAAAATTCGTAACTCTTGTCGATGTTTTATTTCCATTCTCGTGAATTGTTAATTATCGCCAGTCTTGTTTTTTCTAAATCGCAAAAGACCTTCATTTTTCATGACTTTGTTATTAATTGTTTGTGAACCGTGTACACTAGGTAATTAGCTTCATTATCACATTTAAAGTCGCTTGGATTAGTTTATTCGGTTCAATATTAGACGCTCTCTTGCATGCAAAACTCTTATAGACTTTCACTTGTTTGAATTTCCGGTAAATTCTTGATGCATTTGTTTTAATTTTGTGAATTTATAAATTCTTACAATTTATCACTTGTTTTGAAATATGCATATATGCAAAGTACTTTAGAGTATAATTATTCTAGCGTCAATGTTACTTTGTATTTAACTATAACATACAGTATCTCATATATTTGTTATGTATGAAAACACGGTTTTTTTTTATTACTCTAGTTAATGCATTTATTTTTATTGAATTAACTTGATTTAATATTATAAAAGTTACGATTATGTGTAAGAAACAAAAAATAACAACCGATTTTTCTGCGAAAGTATATGCCGTGTTTACTGGTAATGTATACCGTAATATCATAACTAATGATTGGTTTTTTTTTGTTGCCAGGTGACCCACAAGACGTCAGGCAAGGTGATGGTGCTGAAGATGAACCAACAGCGCGCCAACCGGCCCAACATGCTGCGCGAGGTGCAGCTTATGAACAAGCTGAAACATCCCAATATACTCGGGTGAGTCTACACAACTTACGTTACATACTTAGCAACCCAATTATCTATGGAAAACAAAAGAAAGCTTGGGAACAGAATAGAAAGGAGATTCGATTACCGACACCTCGAATACAATAATCTGCTCTTAAATCTTATCGTCCATGTTCTGTGTTTGCATAAATATTAAAACAATATTTTAGTCTTGACTCTGAGTAGAATTTTCATTACAAAACAGTTTCAGCTACATTACATCGGGCGCTCGAGATATCCTCAAACGGCGGCCCCATTATACAATTGCAATTTTATCTTATCTGCCCTGTTCGTTTACCTTCCTTCGTTTACGCGGCTCTCACGTTTGCTCGTTTGCAGTTTTGTTGAGGAATTTTTCTTGGGCGACGCCGAAACACGCAATGTTTCAAGTCTTTATTTGCATGTTAATTTTAGCATTTGGTTATTCATTCACCTTTTTTACTTTTAGTTCAATGACCCGCCGCCGACTTGCCTTTAAAATTCCTACGTCCTTTATGTATACTCAACCTGAACAAACATAACTGCATTTATGATTGGAAATAATACCAGGTTTATGTACTAATATTTAAAAAATGCAATAAGTCAATATGAAATACAGATGTTGTACTGCTTTTCTTTTGAGGTGAAAGTTTTAAAAAAATTCGTGCTTGTTTTAAAACGTAAATGTATGCGTAAAAATTTTGCTGACGCATGATTCGATTTACTTACGTGAATAATATTCAGTAGAAATTGTCTAAAGTATCTCCAGAATACAGCCAAACAATGCGTAATACGCAAAATCATTGAATAGAGTACATAACATATGGGCAGTGAAACGGCAAAATCGCCAGTAAAAGTGTCCATAGTAGATCTCTCTTTAGCATTAACTGTTCGTGCTTTCGCCAAATGAATTAAACGACTTACTTACTCCCATTCTCATGGCTTGCATAACTCTTACATCCGTCCTCGTTGCGCCTTTACACGTAACCTTTGTTTTGAAAATTTCTCGGGTCACGCCGTCACCGCTCACTTCTCGCAGAATTGTCATCTTTGTATAACATTTCATTACGAAATGCGGGACCCTCTCAACAATGAACCGCTGTTTTCGGCCCGGATTTCGGTTCATCTCGTTTGTCTTCGGAAGCAGCGACACAATACACTACAGTTCCGATTATTGCGCAATCATTATCTCGTTAACTGCCAATTAAATCGCTTTCTCGTCTCTGTAAACCGTTTTGCTATTTATATTTACTGTCCCAGTGACGTGGTTCTTTCAATAACCTTTTCTAGTTAGAGAGCTGAGTAATATCCATTGAACTATAAGTACTTTTAAAGACAGTAGCAGTCGAGATATACTTTTTTTACCTTTATAATTGTTAAGTCTACTCCAAGAAGTTAAAAGTATTGGCTTTACGTTGATTATTTTACATTTCATAAAACCATATAACCACACAAACCCGGGACAGATTATATTATAACGAAAAATTTCTTTTGAAAGGAAATAATGAACCTACAAGAAACATATCTGAACTTCAGGGTGGACTTCCTAGGAAAATTTCACTTTCAATCGGCTCGTTGCGTGCGCGTGCGTCGTACATCGAATTTATTTTATTTTTCACGGTAGTCGCTTCATAATTGTGCCCTCTAAGTGTACACGCGACGTATTTAATTGGTGATTTTCTTCTCCATCGATCGCATCGTGAGGAAATGTCTGTCAGTCTCATAGCGTAATGCTAGTGAATCGTGGAAAATCTAAAGTGTTAAAGCCTTATTGTCTCTTGTTATTGAAAAAAAATATCAGAAAAGGTTTTGAAAATAAAAACCGTTTATGTGAGTTAATAAGTCGATTTTAGCAGCAAAATTCGTGAACATTCGCCGTGCTCGTTTGTTACTTGAAATCGATTCTATGAGTTCAATGTAATAATATGAAATAAGTTTTCGAAACCTGTACATACCATGTTCCTTTATAATGCATTCAAGCTTTACGCTGTTTATAATTGTGAAAGTTTCAATGTTGACGCAAACATTATTGTCGTATAACTCGAGCTCAGTTTCTCTGCTTCGATAACAACTATATGCCGCGAGGACATCAATCACGAATCTAATCATTTACTGCATCTTATATCGGCTTGTTGATACCCCGCCTCGTCTCAATGTAATTTAATGTAAACGGTTTAAATTGGAAAACGGTGAGAAGGCAGCGAGCTGGCGGTTTCCATAGTTTTCCAATTGCAAGGCCCCCCCGCGGCGCACTTTCGTACGATCGCGTATTATCCAACGGTGATGTTTGTTGATATTCATTCAGATCATATTTTCACAGATACCACCGTAGCGTAAACATAGATGTAGTTTTAAAGATATCTTTTTATTGCTAATTCTTTAATAATAAGAATCTAGGTCTCTATACCAACGTGTCACATTAGCCGATATATAGTAGTTTTTAAATCGTTATTGGACATTATGTGAATCGCTCACTCGTTTACCTCATCTTACATGTTATGTGTTGTCGGCAGATTCATGGGGGTGTGTGTGCACGAAGGGCAACTGCACGCGCTGACAGAGTACATGGAGGGTGGGTCGCTGGAGCAGCTGCTGCTGTCGCGGCCCGCCGCTCCCCTGCCGCAGCCACTGCGAGTCTCCCTCGCCGCAGACATGGCCAGCGGCCTCGCCTACCTGCACTCGCTCGGCGTCTTCCACCGTGACCTCACTGCAAAGGTACATACACTACACGATTAGCACTTATCTAAACCACATCAGACATCGGCAGGTTTATGAACTCTCGCAAGAGAATAATTTAATCTAGTAGTCAGTTCTATTCATTTTTTATCTAATGGTACTTAAACTTTGTATTTTAGAATGTATTGCTGAAGAAGCAAGGTGACGGAGAGTACACAGCAGTGGTGGCTGATTTTGGTCTTGCAGCGAAGATTCCTCACCCCGTGTAAGGAAACCAACTAAATATACCCATAATTGTTAAATCCAAAACTAATCAAAAAGATATGAGTGTCTTCCTTATGAAGGTATCTAAAAAGATGCGTGCGATTTGTAATTTCATAGATTTGTCGAAACCATTAGCAGTGTTGGTAGCGCGCACGCAAACGTGCGTGTAACAGTACGCAGTGCGTGCAAGCACTCGAGTGCACACGTCTCCATTGTAACACTGTTAACTTATAATTGTTGGCTAATCGGCACCTGTAAGTGTAGCTATTTGATTGTCCATTAAATTCACACTGTTGGTAATTCCAATTGGATTATTCATAAATAGTGCAAAAAAAATAAAAACTAATCTTAACATAATGTGTTAGCAGTAACGGATACCGGTTGCCGAGTGTGGGGTCGCCGTGGTGGATGTCGCCGGAGTGCCTGCGCGGCCGCTGGTACGACCACCGCTCCGATATCTTCTCCTACGGCATCATACTCTGCCAGATCATCGCCAGGGTCAGTCTCCACAGCTCGCATGTCTACTTTGACTTGCGTTACTGACATTCGTATCCGACTCGAAGGACCATAAATATGTTTAAATATGTATCGCTTGCAGGTGGACGCGGACCCCGACGTGCTGCCGCGCACAGACAACTTCGGCCTCAACTACGTGACTTTCGTGGAGCTGTGCGACGAGACCACCGTGCCCGACCTGCTGCGACTCGCATTCAACTGCTGCATTGTAAGTTCTATATACGTAATAAATGTCAATATACATATTGTCCGTCGACTGCAAGACGTTAAAGGATAAAAGTTTGACTTTACATAAAATATATTGCAAGAAATAATGTATTTGTTTCAGTACGACGCCAAGGCGCGGCCGCTATTCCCCGAGATAGTGAGCAAGCTCGCCGAAATAAAGGAGGGGCTCGACGACTC
>NW_013525135.1:652559-716422 GCF_000836215.1 Papilio polytes
TTACAGAAGATATATTCGTATTCGGCAATAGACGGGCGGCGCGAGGTCGCGGCCGCCCCTAGTTTGAGTTTGACTGAGTAAACGTAAGCATTTCATTGGTATAAAGATGAGATTATATTAAAATGGTTGTAGGTAAATCTAATATAGGTAGGTGTTAGTGTAAGTGCCGCGGCCGCCACTCGCAATATAAGATTCGACGGCACGTTATTGTCAATTTAGCGCGGACTTTCCGCCGAAGAAGATATACTGTACATAATATTTGTTTCTTTAATATTTATAATTTATACAGTATTAATTTAGTCCTTGCCAGTTAAGTGTACATATTTTTTCATATTTACAAAGTTCCCTAATATCATAATAATTCAATTTCGGTTATGGCAACAAATTTTTATTCGAGTACTGATAAATATAACTTAATTACTTAAATAACTTTACACTAAAATATATTTTTATCTTAATTATTTCGGGGCGTTATGAGTTTCGTGTACTTCGCGCAGCATGCTCTTGTTTTACTTAAATTCGAAAATATATTATATTTGGTGGTATTCGTCCTCATAAATTAAATTAAATATATAACATAGTGTGCAGCGCCGCGCGTCTAGTCCTTGCAGCGCGTGCAGTGTGGCCACACTGCGCTCTAATTTAAAACTTAAATCAAATATTAATATACAAGAAACAATGAGCCACTCGTTTTCTCTGACCCGTGTCAGAACACTCATCACCGTTATGTACAAATATAATCAAATTAATCAATGATAATCGATATTTAACGATATAATCGTCACCTGTATTCACATCACTATTTCCTATAGGTAACACGAATTTGGCTTGAAAATTATTATTTGCTGTCGAATCGACACGCGGTTCAAAAACTCAGTGTCAAGAAAATCATGTACATGATTATGTTTAAAAAAAAACAATATATTTTTGTAAATAAATTTGAGACATAATCTATAATTCGTGGTTTTCATCGTCAGGGTATGTACATAATGTAAGCAACAACTTGAATGTAATTTTGTTCAAATAAAATTAACGAAAACAATAAACCAATTAAAAGTATTGTAAAATGTAAACAATATTCATATACTAATAGGAATAGCTTCACAACATACGAAATTTTACTTTTACGTGTTAACCTTTTTTAACTTCGCCCGCATGAAAAAAAAATAAAACATAGTCTACTTTACTCATAGATGGTACTTTCACCTTTCTAATGGTGAAACAATTTTTGAAATCCGCCCAATAGTTGTTATGTGAATCGAATACATACAAAATTCCAAAAATACAAATATTTAATCTATATAATATTAGTCTAGATTTGAACTAACCTAAAATTTTATTACTCTTTGTTGCAAATAAAATTTTGTTCCAAATTCACTGTGAACTCCTACTTCTATTAGTATATGTAACTTACGGTCGAATACTAAAACGACATTTATATCAAACAGCATCTTAAATAATAAAGTCATGGTTAAAATCCAAATTCCATTAAAATGTTGCAATCTGTCGGAAGTAAAGAGTTTAAAATTTGTTTCAGTATACGGCCGTATTAGTTCTACAGCGAAATGAAGGAATGTTGTTTTTGTTATGGAATCGTAAAATCAGTGCCAAACAAAATATAAATAGTTCAAACTGAAATCATATTTATTATCATATTTAAGAATTGGTGTTGAAACATTTTATGTGTAAGGATAATTATTAGCAGCTCCTTAGACACACTTTTAGGTTATGCTTTATAGTTTTTTTAATATCAGTTTGATGGAACAATATTTGGGAGAGCAATTACATTATCCGTCCAAATGTAGCCGTTTTAATGGACTTTTATACAGCCGAGTATTGCTTAGCTTTTTGTTCAATTCACAAATATATTTTTTTTAACAATTTCTATATTTTTTTTCTGTTTGTATAAAAAACTATGTTTCTGATTTTTTTCTGTTAACTCTGGAAGTTTCATTTTGAGTGCTTTTATTCAGTTTTTCAATGTTTTTTTTTTATAATTGTAAAGTAATCATTAATTTTGTATTTAATCTATGACAAATCTTAAATAATCTGTGGCAACTTTTGATATTCTATAAATACAAATATAAATTTATCAAGAGCAAAATCTTTTGCAATATCTTTACAAATATTCAAAGCATTTATTTTAAAAACCTTTCTTTCATATATTTTGTAACAAAATAAATAACATGAAAGAATATTATAGTTCATTTAAGTGTCATTTGCTTCAAGGCAGCAGAATAGCATTGCATATTTATTGTAGGTAGCCAATTCGATACCGCCCAACAGTTTATTCGCAATTGTATTTAATATTAAAGCATAATTTGTTCTGTGGCAGAAAAAATTTTAGTAATTGTCAATCTGCGCGGTATAACGCTCGCTTAACGTATACATTTAATATATTCGTCAAATGTACCTGTTGAACGACACTTAAGTTTATGTAGATATGTGCAATACAGACGTACAGCGACTAGCAGCCACAGTCCGCGTTGTATCTCGAAAATATGCGCCAAAACGCGACTTTAATTCTTAATTGTAATGCAGGATATTACACAAATAATTTCAAATAATGACAAATACTCCTTCGCAGATTTTCCTTGCATTTTTGTCAGTGACAGCTGTCAAAATGACCCGACCTAAACGTTCAGTTCGGAAACACTGATTACGGCACTTAAACTGTGAATAAGATTTTCTCCAATCTCTTACCGATTTAAAAACGTCCTAAAAACGTTTGTAGAATAAAAACTCGTACGAAAGGTGTCTTTACGCGTAAATAATGTTTAATAAATTGTTCAAGACGTACAACGTATAGATGTGAATATACAACGCGGACCGGTGGCGTATAGTTTTAGTCGCTTTGGCCAGCGAATGTTTCAACACTGACTTGCCGCGTGTACTGTTTAGTTTTTAAGGTCAGGTAACACCGCAGAAAGCATATCAGTTTCAGAACGTTTAGCTCTAATTATTTTTATAATGAATTTAGAAATAAAATCGTTTCGTGCGCGAATGGTTTGTTTCGATTTTTATTGATTTTCATGCTTTAGGATGGTTTTATTCGAAGGAATCGAATCGAATTGATTGAAATCCGAATCTTTCGCGCGCGAAGCATCCATGTTGGAGATACTGGACTCTTTTAAGGTTACTTCGATTGCAGATTTTAAAGCTTTCTCTTGTTTTCGTATTAGTTTCAAAGTATTAAGGCCTGTTTAATAAAAATGTTACGGAGGAAATTTTAAAAGCTAACACGTCGTTACTGACAGAGTCCAGGATCATCAGCTTTGGGATAGGAGAACAGATGTGTTTTCACTATAGATCCTAACGTTCCTTGTGAGGCACTAACGTTAAATTAGGACGTTTTGTTATCGCGGTTGTGTCTTTTACATTACCCGGACTTGCAATAGTTATACATAGTTGAGCCGACTGAGGCGTTTTAATTACAATTTGTAAGGAAAATAATGAAAGGTGGTATTAAATATATTTTGTTTCAATACTTGTTTTTTTTTTATTTCTTTTTTGAACACTACACTACACCAATGGTTAATATTATACGTATTATTTAGAACATTAAACACACTTTTTTACGTAACTGTACAAAATAAATTCACTCAGTAATGAAATGTTTTTATTTTTATTTCAACAGTTTTTTACTGTTGTTTTCATGTTTTTATTTACATTCTACTACTAGGCAGAATTAATGACACACTGAACATGACCTTTCACAATACACAACACTGAGTACACAATGTGGACAAAACATTACCATGGCACCGATCACAGAGTTACAAAGTTTACATGAAGCAAGTGGCACCCTGCTTATCTCGGTACGTATAGTTTATTCCAACTCAAGACCTAAACATTTTAAACCAAAATCCACTCATTCTATCAACGTCTATGGCACGGCGGAAACATTGCATAATGTGTAGCTTATATAATAAATATAATTGGTTTCCATGAGAGGTTACATTGTTTACTATGTTTAGAACTTTTGTTGGAACAACCTTTACATTTTTTTTCGACGCCTTTTAATTTTAAATAGCAATAATTATTTCTCGCATCTTGTTCGCAGATGATTCAAGGCGTTCAGAAACGCTTGTCGAGTTGTCGAAAAAGCTCTCCAAAAATGTCTGGAATGATCTGACACATCATCGAAAAACAATGCAAGATGTGAGCAGCAAAAATCCTCTATTTCGCATCTTAGGTAAGTGTTAAACGATTTCTTAATTGTTTTTTTTTTCTCTGTAATACAACGATATGATTAACTTTTAGAATCGAATGTACATTTGTTTTATTCGTATTATATCATGATGTTTATGGCGCCTTCCGGAAGACCAGACATGTGCCGGTGTCGGGTATCTTGTGCGGGCCGCGTGTCACTGCCGCATGCACAAGATATTCAATACTGACTCACGTCAATAACGACGATTGAAGCAAGAGATGTTAATCATTTAAGTTATTTTTCTTAATATTATCTTTTTTATTGTAAATATATTTGTACGATGTGTTTCAACAACGAAACATATAAACGTTCATTGTGTCGACATTTGTATTATAGCCGCATTGAATGGAAATGACAAATGTATTTCTCTGACCGACAAAGTCTTATTAGACAATATATATCCATTATATTAGACAATATATCCATAGACATGGATTTATTTTGGAAAGTTTTAGTAAGAAGTTGTATAAAGCGCGAATAGCTTAGTGGTTAGGGGAATTTCCGATCACATGGCCGAGTGTTCGAATCTCGCCATCCGACTTTTGTAAACCATGTCCTAGCGTAGATCTTAGTTACAATGATAAAGGAAAGATTAGTCAATTAACAAAAATGTGCTTATATTGTTAAAAATACTTAAAAAAAACTGTTTTTAATTAGTCTATAACTACAGCATTATATAAGTAAAATCGTTCACATAGGTCTGTTATGATTTCCCATTTTTTTGAGTTCCACTATACGTATGCTGGTAGAAGAGAGAAGACTACAGAAGAATTCAGAAGTATCTCAATATAATGGAAAAGTCGCTAAAACGCATTTGTTACTTGGTAGCGTACAGTCAGCTACATAAATATGTCTGCATTTACACAATCTACAAACTTAAATATACCTTCGGTTTGCAACAAACGGGTATATTTGAGTTTGTAGATTGCGTAAATGCATACATATTTATGTAGCTGACTGTACAACTACAGTGAACTACGGGTCCAGCTTACAGCTTTGAATGCTAAACTAGACGATAAAAGCATATGAAGAAGCAGACGTGTGCCGGTGTCGGGTATCTTGTGCGGGCCGCGTGTCACTGCCGCATGCACAAGATATTCAATACTGACTCATGTCGTTCACTGCTGACATCTGTTGATTGGATTTTACAACTATTGAGAGGAACGAAGTGGTCACTTTTGACTGACACAGGATGGAGCGTATTTAAAAGCTGAATTTACATAATTTGCTTTGACTTAGCGTTGTGTCTACAATAACCCATGCTGTGTTGGAGCATTCGCCACAGTAAGAAGGGTTGTCGTTGTCATTGGAGGCTCGGCGATGAAAACATTTTATTTGAGAAACCTTTTGTATTTTTCAACCAACAGGAATATCCAAGTTGCAAGAACCAGCGTTTGAGTCATCGCTGAACCATTGCCCGCAACCCCCGCGTCTTCCCCGTGTTGTGGATTCTCGCTGTGGAAGATAAAATGGAGGTAAATATCAAATCATACCTATTACTAGTATAATATTGTATTATCTGTGCTTACTTACCCTTGAGAACGTCGGCGGTTTCGGCGTTATGCATTTGACTTATAATCTACAGGTCTTGGGTTCGAATCCCGCCATGTATTGATGTTTTTTTCGATTTACGTATGTACATTTGTCCGACGTTCTTACGGTGAAGTAAAACATTGTGATTTAACCCGCACATTTTGGTAAATAAATTCAAAGATATGTCTGAAGTCAACCCGCAGTGCAGCGTAGTTAGCTATGGCCTAATCACCCCTAATTTAGGTTAGGCTCGGAACCCCTCAGTGTTGACATAGTGAGCCTGTATTCAAAATTTGAAATAGCTCTAAAAGGAAGAATCAAGGCGTTGAAGAAGACATGTGTCGGTGTCGGGTATCTTGTGCGGGCCGCGTGTCACTGCCGCATGCACAAGATATTCAATACTGACTTATGTCACTTACGACGATTGAAGTACAATATATTAGTTATTAAAAGGTTTGAAGGTTGTTGAAGGATCTTAAGTCGTATTGGTTTGGAAATTCTGCCAAGGACAGACCGTTCCACAACTCGGCTGTATGAGGCAGAAAGTTCCGCGAAAACTGATGCTTCTAGAAGAGAGGCGAAGACTACAGAAGAATTCAGATACTTCTCAATGTAATGGAAGATTCGCTAAAACGAATTTTTTACTTAGGTAGCGTACATTCAGCTACATGTATGCATTTACACATTCTATAAACTTAAATAAACCTTCGGTTTGCAACAAACGGGTATGTTTAAGTTTGTAGATTAGATTCATGTAGCTGACTGTACAACTACAGTAAACTACGGGTCCCGCTTACAGCTTGAGTGCTAAACGAGATCTCAACATGAGAAAAGCATATGAAGAAGCAGACGTGTGCCGGTGTCGGGTATCTTGTGCGGGCCGCGTGTCACTGCCGCATGCACAAGATATTCAATACTGACTCATGTCGTTCACTGCTGACATCTGTTGATTGGATTTTACAACTATTGTGAGAAACGAAGTGGTCACTTTTGACTGACACAGGATGGAGTGTATTTAAAAGCTGAATGTGCCTAATTTGCTTTGACTTAGCGGTGTATCTATAAAACTTCATGCTGTGGTAGTGCATTCGCTACAGCAAGAAGGGTTGTTGATGTTATTGATGGCTCGGCGATAAAAATATTTGTATTGTACAATTTATTTAAGTAACCTTTTGTATTTTACAACCAGCAGGAGTATCCAAGTTGCAAGAACCAGCGCTTGAGTCATCGCTGAATCATTGGTCGCAACTCCCGCGGCTTCCTCGTGTTGTCGATTCTCGCTGTGGAAGATAAACTGGAGGTAAACATCAAATCATACCTATTCCTAGTATTTAATTACCTGTGAAGAAATTCAAAGATATTTGTGAAGTCAACCCATAGTGCAGCGTAGTTACCTATGGTCTAAACTCCCTTAATTCAGGATAGGCTGGGAACCCCTCAATGGTGACGTAGGGAGCTAACGCCGCGTTAGATGATAATTTACCTCTCTTTTCTCATTAAGTTTACTGAATTTGAAAAGAAACGAAAAAGAAGAGTGAAGGATCAAGACGTAGAAGAAACAAACAAGAAACAGACGTGTGCCGGTGTCGGGTATCTTGTGCGGGCCGCGTGTCACTGCCGCATGCACAAGATATTCAATACTGACTCACGTCAATAACGACAATGTAGAAGTAGGGGCTACAGCTTCAACAACTCTACGGCTTACGCGTATTTTGCGTGAGACCAGGATATAGATTACTCCAGTCAACCCCGCTCGTGGAATAAACCCAGTAATCCTATTATATGGTATTGCTAGTGATCACCGCGAGCGATCTCGCCAAGCCGAGGTTAAAGCAAGAGATTAATAATATTATTTGATTATTTTTCTTTATTGTAAAGTTATTTGTGATGTGATATTTGTATTTCACTTAACGTAACATATTTACGTTCACTATTCCGACAGATATATAGATATAGTCGCTTTCAATGGAAAGGAAAGTAATTTTTTTCTTAGTTAGATTTTTTTTGACTGTACAACTACAGTTAACTACGGTTCTCGCTTACAGCTTTGAAAACTAAATGAAACTTCAAGATGAGAAAAGTATATGAAGAAGCAGACGTGTGCCGGTGTCGGGTATCTTGTGCGGGCCGCGTGTCACTGCCGCATGCACAAGATATTCAATACTGACTCATGTCGTTCACTGCTGACATCTGTTGATTGGATTTTACAACTATTGAATGGAACGTTGAGGTCACTTTTGACTGACACAGGATGGAGCGTATTTAAAAGCTGGATTTACATTATTTGACTTAGCGTTGTATCTACAATACTTCATGCTGTGTTGGAGCATTCGCTACGGCAAGAAAGGTTGTTGTTGTTATTGGAGGCTCGGCGACAAAAACATTTATTTATAGTAACATTTGTATTTTTCAACCAACAGGAGTATCCAAGTTGCAAAGACCAGCGTTTGAGTCATCGCTGAACCATTGCCCGCAACCCCCGCGTCTTCCACGTGTTGTCGATTCTTGCTGTGGAAGATAAACTGGAGGTAAATATCAAATCATGCCTATTACTTAACCTCGAGGATGTTGGTGGCTAAGGGGTACTTGACTAGTAGTCTGCAGATCCTGGGTTCAAATCCAATATATATTTGTTTCCATATGTATATTTATCCGTTGTTACGTTGAAGCAAAACATCATAACGCAAACTGAATACATCTGTGAAGAGACATAGAAATATGTATGAAGTCAACCCGCAGTCTTGGCTTACTACGGCCAGCTTGGCTTACTATGGCCTACAGATCCCTAGTCTCTCGACATATCATGAGATCAGAAAGACGTTTTCTTGGTCTTTATTTTTTCTAATTTCATTTTGTATATGAAATTTGAAAGAGCTCAAGATAGAAGAATGAAGAATCAAGACGTAGAAGAAACAAACAAGAAGCAGACGTGTGCCGGTGTCGGGTATCTTGTGCGGGCCGCGTGTCACTGCCGCATGCACAAGATATTCAATACTGACTCACGTCGCCGCCTGCGGTCTTTTTTGGATGCCATTCAAACCTGCTCGGTCTTTACGTAGAGCTCATCTGGACACAGCTATCTTTTAATATAGTTTTTTGAACCCACTGCTGTTACATTTCCTTTTCAATTTGCGTCAATAAATGTCCCGATGTTGTATTTGTCGGGTTTTCCGTGAACCATACATAGTCTATCTTAACAAAATTGGAAAAGTCAAATGAATCCGGATGTTGCTGTTCGGAAAACAGATAATTTGTAGACAAGCATAATATGGTAGTGAGAAGCTGCGTAAGGTCCACGTTTGTCCTGGCATTGTACGACAGCGTGGGTTAAATAGGACGGTCATTAGTCGAAAAGGAAATGTAAGAGCGGGGTGTGTGACCACCGCAAGCCACCTTCTTCACTCTCTGACAGCGGCTGATCACTTACATCAAGTAGCTCTACATTTATAGAAATAGAATTACATTTATACAATTAAAATTTATTGTAATTAAATTCGTCTCGAAATCTTGATAGATGTGAACATTCAACAAGATTTTTTTTCATGTTTCAGATCGACTCAATAAAGAAGATTTCTTGATGGCATCTCGTGAGACATCGCACACAACCCTACGATAAAAGCAATACGCAAAATCTATTTGTCCTTTCTTAGAACAAGGGCATTGTGTAGAAATAAATACGTTTAATTAAATAAAAGGAAGGTTATGAAACAACAAATGTTTTATTGAGTAGTCACCCCTTTACACAGCGGCAATACGCACTCACGACCGCGCTAAATGAAATGTCTAATTGTAAGAAAAAGTTTTGGTTTTTAAATCAATAGAAAAATAATAAGAAATTTTAACATATAAATGGCTAATTATATTTTTAAAATCTTAAAGTTCAAAAAACAATCTGAATGTGAAGCGACAATTTTTGCATCGGTAGCCTTATTTATAATATTCGCATTTATAGTTTTCCTTCGCCCCGGATCCTGTTGTAGAGCCTCCAAACAAATTGCCCATTTTAGGCAATTTCGGCAAGTTAGGCAAGTTAGATAAGTTGACATGTTTGCGCACGTTGCGCAGCATGTAGACCATGAGCGCGAGGAGCATCGCGGAGCCGGCGTAGGGCAGCCAGCCGCCGGCGCCGGCCGCGCCGCCCGCCCACAGCCCGCACGTGAACAGCCGGCAGCCGGCGCGCTCCTCCGCGTAGCGCGCCGCGCCCTCGCCCCCGGACCCAACGAGGCGCGTCCGCGACCCGCTCTGTTCCGCGCGTTTCTCCGCCTGCCTCTGTTGTTCCTCGGCACTAGGAAACAATATAAACGCAACAAAGCCCTTACAAATCAGTCGCTAAAAGACCAACAAACGAAATATAACAAACCACAAACAAAAGCATCTAAAAGCTTATTACTTATAAAAACCAGGGGAACCCCAAACCAACAAGATTGCCGTGCGTCTGGGCACTGATAGCTTTTTAAGCTACTGAATTAAGTTTTGAGGTATAATTTGTGAGCTGATAAGAGCGTCAATTTTGAAACTTTTACAACCAAAATTAATAAATAAACTAAATTTCATAAAATTTCCATTAAAGATATACGCAGAAAATTGAATTTCTACAATACTTACCAATCGCACATCGTGGAACAGTTGAGTTTAGTTTATAAAGTTATTGAAATTTATGTCTTTGGCCATTATTCATGTATTACCCATTATTCTTTACAAAAATTTAATAAAACGTTTTTTACAAATGCAATTTAAATTGACAGAGGTTGTTAAGTGTCACAGATGAGTGACAGAATTTTGACAAAACTCAGACGGATTATTTCTTTACTGCGTGCATGTCATGGAGTTCAGGAACATTTGTGGTCACCGCGTACACAATGCATCTTGCACTGAAGCAAAAAAAAAAACGAAATGAAAAATCTGCAGCGTCAACCACTCTTCTTACTAATAACACATGTAAATGCGGAATTTTAGATGAACCATTTTTTTCTACGTATCTCCAAAAAAGCGTAACGGATCTCGATGAAATTCAACATAGACGTACAACATAACCTAAAAGAACACAATTAAGAACAGAAAACTATTTTCACATGTTGCCATTGCCACAAACCTCTTCCTTACTACCCTTCTTGCATGTGCACTTGACCTGGGCGGCGACCTGATGCGTCTGTCCAGGCGGGCAACTGGAGAAAAACTTGTAGCCGAGCACAGTTATCAAGGCGCCCAGCACGAAGCCAGCCGCGAACGGCACTGCTGGATTGTCGCGGTCTGCCATCTACTCTTTACTGGAAATAGATACTTTTACTGTGTATGACTATTTTATCCATTCCTGTCATTCTCATTATTTATTAATCTCAGTACCCGTTTATGTAAATGGCGTAATTTGTTGTAGAACATAAATACTAAAACATAAAGCTTTTGTATTTTGTAAGATATTCTGCTAACGTCTAGTTAAAACGTAAAGACTACACATAATTAAATGTAAACAGCCTTAAAATCGTAATAAAGTAATTGCTCTATTATTAAATGCTTTCATTACAACCCTGTGAAGCCCTCAACCTATCTTTGATGACGACCAAAGTTTGGTATGTTTACATCATACTGAATATGCCATCGACGTCAGATCCTTTAGATACTGAACAAGAATTGTTACCTTTGAGGGGAAATCCATGATATGTAATGGTGATTGTTCAAAGTATTTCATATTTAATACATTTAAAATCAAATAATGTAAATCTGTGACACCCCGAGAAGACTGACGGCCAAATGTCATTGGAATTCTATTCTTTGTGGAATTCATACAAAACTTCTTCGGACGAGAATGCAAACATGTCAAAAGTGATAAGACATAGTCATCTTGACCCTGCGCATACTTTCTTGATACTTTCAGCTTTAGGATCTAGAGGGCAATGAACCTATTGCGTCTACGCGTGCAAAATTTAAAACAAAAAATTAAAAACAATAATGATTTTATTAGTCTCTTTAATTAAAAAATATAAAACATCAAAATAATCACATTAATAATAAGATAGAAAATACATTACAATAAAAACTTGCCTATTATTATAGGATCATTAAAATTTGCGTATTTTATAATTAAATTTAGACTATAAATAGATAAGATTAATTTGCAGTCTTACGAATAAATGTAAAAAAAAACCTTTATAAGGTATACATACATAACTTAGGGTCGATACATTGGAAAAATCGCTCAGCGAAAAAAAAAACATACAGACGAATTGAGTACCTCCTTCTTTTGAGAAGTCGGTCGAAAAGAGATAAAAACTACAAGCCAAAAGCAGCAAAGAATCGATGTTGCCATGGTTACCCAAATTCTCAGCCAATATTCATTGTTATTTTCTCATCATGTCAAGTCAGTTTTTAATAGTAATTAAATGTGGAAATGGTTGAAAGGTGGTCCTAAAATATTCTGCAGCAATTTCATGATAAAAACTTAAACAGTATCAAAATAACAAATTAGACTTTAAAGTTCTCAGCTTGTTGCTTTGAATTTAGATGTGTGATTTAAAAAGCTGTCAGAATTTGAAATTTCAGTTGGTTTTCTTGATATCTCAATGTTAATTACGGAAATTTTAAAAATTCCACACTCACTGGTATCTCACTTTGTAAGAATGGTCTGAACTTTATATCTAGTTTTTGGTAATTTCATTAAAACTTTATTTTAAATACTTTTGAATGGCACTAAAAGGTAATCCTAAACGTAGATGATTATATTCTTATACTAGTATAGTATTATCTGTGCTTAGTCTGTTTTAATTAATTTCGTGTCGCACAGCTAAAACAAAATAAGAGCATCAGAGTCAAATTGTGGGGCAGCATTTACATTTCTCATGTTGTCAGGAACTTGTGCAGTTTCCTCCAATTTGGTTTTTTGAGAACCTTTTCTTGACAGTTCGTAAGCCGTCTCCAGTTTAATGATCCTCTGCTCTTGCAGCTCCAACTTCTGCGTCAGTAAGTCTAGTTTGTCCACTATAGATTTCAGTAAAACAGTTTGTCTGTCATCCATCTGAGAGTTTTGTGAGTTACCTTGCTCCTGGCTACTCGTGCTGGAGGTGATCGAGGAACTTCTGGAAGGTTTGCATGCAGCGGCCGCTGGAGACATGCTACAACGCTGGTATATTTCGGAGATCTTGAACTGCTCGATCTCATCAGGTTCGAGAAAGGCGAATATAATTTTGTCGACATCATTAGCTTGGATGCTGTCCAGAACCTTCTTCAAGTTTTCCGTGTAGAGTTTCTGCTGAGCGGGTTTCAGGCTCTCAATGAGATTGTTCTTGGAGTTCCAGAAGTAGGGTATGTTGTTCTGTTTGAGGGCGTCGTGAAATTCCTGCAGCATGATCCCGAAGAGGAAGCTTACACTGTTCTGCCAGAACTGCTTATCCTCTTTATCCACTTTCCAAAGGAATAATGTCTTAATGTAGTAGCTGGCGATGGCCTTCATCTTGAGGGCTGTGCGTAGCTTCTTCATCTGTAAGCGATAACGTTTCTTTTGTGACATTTTCGAAAAGACAGTGAACAGTCTCAAGTTTAATACTGACATAATGCTTTTTATACATACAAAGAGATAAAATGATTTGAAGATATGTTTTATTCTATGATTTACAAGCAGATAAAACCAATATAATCAATGGTCATTACACTGTGAAGGACATAAAAATTGAAATAAGAGAACTGTACACGTTGCATATTGTAGATAGGGGCTTGTGGGAAGTTCACATACCAATCTAAGGACCTTCTTGAGGTGATGGAAGTCCTTGAGGATGTCGCGCTCGTGTTTCTGGAAGGAGAGTCTCCAGCAGCGGGAGCGGTCGGCGCCGCTCACCGCCTTGTTGGGCTTCGGCACCACCAGCCACTCGCGACACGACGGCCTTACCTTATTCGTTGTCCTAATATCAAAGCCAATTCATATCATTTCCTAAATTAAGTTGGTTACTAAGCATTATTTGTTAAATTCAATTAAGACATTTTAGTTAAAATCTAGTATGTTATAAATCTTAAAATAATCCTTTATTTACCTTCCAAAAAAGTACTCAAGGAAAAGTTTTTAAATAATAAAGGAGTTGTACAAAAGTAGGCCTTTTTTCGAAAGTAAACTACCAGGAAAGCAATTATATACAAAAGATGAAGAATGAAAAGAGAAATAAGAAACATGTATTATTTTTTTTTTCTGAACCGCCATTTTGTTTTAAAATGTACTTTTATACTGCAGATTTACTTAATATTTTACAGTGGACATTTTGTTATAAAAAAGAAATACCGTTTTTATAACCAAAACAAAACTTTGAATCGCTAGTAATAATTTATTTATGCATATTATAATAAAGAAATTCGCAAAACATGAATTAATTCTGGCTGTATATACGTTTCTGCTGCTGTCATATATTTTTTTTAGAGGCTGTCATTTAGTCTGTCAAAAAAAGAGACATTAGCTGTCATGCTTTGATTGACATTGTCATTTGTCACTTGCCTTGACGAGAATTCGTTTCCATCGTCGTAAATATTTCTATATTTTGATTATTATTTTATATGAAGCTACTCATTTTAATTTAAATCATTTTTTGTGGTTTGATGAGAAGTGTGATGCTATCAAACTATATACTGGCGAAAAAGGCTCCAGCTTTGTTAGACCAAACTAGGGTGAATAGAGGCGCAGACATCAGTTTGAAAAATACGACTATAGTTTGTCTAAATGAGATAGATTAATTTGAAAATTCATGAAACAATTTAGTAGGGATGGGTTGTGTAAAATCAGGCATGAAAAAAGGAATTTTTAATAAAATACTGTCTTCTCAAATTAATAATGACCTGCAGAACCATTACAAATAATGAGAGTAAACAAATATTTACTTACTACAGCCGTACATAATCGAATTGGATTTCGCTATTATTATTGTCATCGGTAAATTCTCTACACTATAATCAATACTAGATGTGTCTTCTAAACTAGTTAATAAGAAAATAATAATTTTATTTAAGTTCGACAAATTTTATTTAAAAATTTGTTTCGGCGCTACGATATGTGTCTATTAAGTACGGCATTTGCCTTCATACAAATTTAATTCGATAATTCATACGCGTCATTTATCAAACTAATCTTATTTAGACAAGCTACAACAACACATGACAATGAAAACAATTTCTTCGGTGTTTCCCACAGGCATATGATGATACCAAAATTCTGTTTTTTATCTTTTAATTCATCACCATCTCACTATACGTCCCCACCGAGGGGCTCGGAGCCTACCCTAAAGTTAGGGTGACTAGGCCACAGTCAACCAGCCAAGTGCGGGTTGGTTGACTTCACACATATCTTTGAATTTCTTCACCAATATGTGCTGGTTGCATCACGATGTTTTCCTTCACCGTAAGAAAGTCGGGTAAATTATGTATATATGAAAATTCGAAAAAATCGAAAATCACATTGGTACATGGCGGGATTTGAACCCAAGACCTGTAGATTACAAGTCAAGTGCTCAAGCCACTGAGCCACCGACGATCTAATTATCTTTACAATTTTATTTATTAATAATCTTTATATGAGTTTTGTTAGTTTACCAAACCACCTCCCACACAAAAAATAGACAATTCCTTTTGAAGAAAAAGGTACATGATTACTATAATGTACAATTCCTGGCATAAATGGGAAAATCCCCCTTTGTTTTGAATCCTGAGGAAGCAGATGCAGTAAAATCACATGCACAATATATTATTTACTTACCTCATGCAATACTTTATTGTAGTGTATTATAATTTTTATTAAATGACTATTGATTGTCAAAATTCGTAATGTTCAAATATTAACATTTTTATATAGTTTGGTTACAACACTAAAACACACTATGCTTTTTGAATTCATCATTTTTGAAGTCATTGTAGAGAAACTTCCAAAGCGGCTGTATAACATAACCATGTAAAATTAGTATGTATAAATAATTATACTGTCAAATACAAGTGTTGCTAGACCCACCTGTAGCCCTTAGGCCATCTCGGAAGCATAAACCTGATGACGGGCACCAAGTCTACATCTAATTTGAATTCCTCATCATTCTCAACATTTCTTATATACAGAGTGTATGCAGGTCCTGTCTCCTTGTATTTCATAAGGTATGTGGTACCATTGACGTTTGCACAGTCATTCATCTCGTTCAGGGCCTTTTGAACTATCCCATGCATCCAACTCCGAAATTTATTCTGCAATAGATACTTGTCAGTATCCCGCCATTCTCTGGTCACTTTGTGGCATTGCTCCCACTCCTGTTGTTTGTCGAGGTTGTCAAACGCGCTGCCTATCTTCAGCCGCACAAAGCCGGGCTGACCGCACTCCATTATAATATCGTCGTAGTTGATAGGCAGCCGGATCACTATGTCCATATCAAACTCATCCATTTTGCTTGTCTTGGTTCCATCATATACGCTACCACCATACATAACCTTTAAAAAATTGCCATAAATCTGTTTAAATTTTTCAGTAAAAACTTTTTTGTGTGAAAATAAATCAATAAATCACTAATAATCTGTTTTAATTAAAGGGCCTAAAATAAAATAAAACAATGATATTTCCTCAAATCAAATTACAGGAAGCTTATTAATATATGATCGAAAGATTACCTCGCTACTGTATTTTTTAAAGTAGTTGCATTTTTCGCCCATCTTCTGTTTGATTTGTTCAAAAACACTTTTAAACACCTCCTGTGCTCTACTGAAGTCATCATCTTTGATGGCAATAAACTGCTTATGAACCTCCTCCAAATAAACATCCAGGTTCTTCTTTTTAACTGACATATCTGACAAAATATAAATGTATGATCTTGATCACTCTTGATACTAAGTTATGGTTGTTATAAAGTTGGTTGAAAATTACTTGAACAATCATTGAATGACAATTGTAAAAGTGGCCACACCTGTTGATTGTTTGTGTAAAACTTCACTAGTTATTAAGTAACTCGTTTTGTTATCAATTAGTTTTTAAATACTGTAAACGCACAGCAATCACTTTAAGTACAGTAATTGAAATAAAATCAGATTGGCCGCCGGCTTTGGTAGTTCGCACAGGAAATATAACGTGTCGTGTATTATTTTTATGGGCTACAATAGCTTTTACTGGCTTTTATTTTGGCTAAAAGGACAATCCCTGCCATCAGGCAAGCGAAAGTCTTTAGATGACAGTTTAAACATCATTATAGTTTATCCATGGAAGTAAAAATACTAAGTACAATAGGAATCAGTTCTGTCTGTACATCTTGCAATTAAAATAAAGAAAACAAAACCTTATGCTAAGGTTATAAGAGTCTTGTTACGCGCAAAATTAATTTGAACCAGAGGGAGAGGGCTACAATCTACAAGTGTCTACTGTGTCTTTTTCTAACAGTGACTTATAGTTGCCAGATATCAATCCTCTCTTGATTTGTAGAATATAGGCGATTGATGTAATGTAATGAAGAAAAAATATTTACTTCTAAAACGTTTCTAAATACTAATGAAAATTTTTTATCGACATGTTAAAGAAACATTTTTGTTGCTACGTGTAAAACCTTATTAGAGCAAAACATTTGCGTTAATAAGGTTTTAACACCTGAATCAAAGAGGATATAAAACCTAAACTAACAACCCCACATCACATGACATTCTGACTTGGTCTTTTCTGATTTCGTGATAACTTTGAAGAATTTTAGTTAAAATGGGAAGAATTTGTGTTGTGTAGGCTTCCCAAAGCAAGTATTATGCTTATTGTGGGTTATATTTGCACAGGTTCTAAGCATAATTTGTTGGTGAAGAAATTACAGGGACCGTGCATGACTATGCAAACCTAGTTCAAGAACAAATAGATATAAGATAAGGAATAAGCTAGGTTTGCGGAATAAACTTTTATTTCGCAATGTCTGATTTAGAATAATGTATTTTGTATCGTTTTTAGTAAATAAATTATGATAACAATTATACGTTAAAATCCATCTGAAGCAATAATCAGCTGACATCGGACAACAAAAACAAGATTTTTATAATTATTGTCCTTAAATCATGTTTCAACATAGTCACCCTCACCAGAGAGGGATAAAACGGACAATTATTGAGGTCTCGCTCGGCTTCAATTTTGCGACAAGAGCTCTTTCCAGTTCTAGTAGTACTTTCATGGTTTTTTGTGACTGAATTGCCACTGTTTGCTTTGAAGAGGCATTTACAAATTCACCGGGCTTGAGGTGGCCCAGCGCAGATGGCGCTTAGACTGAGCCTCGTTTATGAGTAAATAAGCTCAAAGGCTCCATCACACCCTGGGATGGTCCATTCACTCATCACCAGCTCACTATACGTCCCCACCGAGGGGCTCGGAGCCTACCCTAAAGTTAGGGTGACTAGGCCATAGTCAACCACGCTGGCCAAGTGCGGGTTGGTTGACTTCACACATATCTTTGAATTTCTTCGCCGATATGTGCAGGTTGCATCACGATGTTTTCCTTCACCGTAAGAACGTCGGGTAAATTATGTACATATGAAAATTCGAAAAATCGAAAATCACATTGGTACATGGCGGCGGGATTCGAACCCAAGACCTGTAGATTACAAGTCAAGTGCTTAAACCACTGAGCCACCGACGCTCAATGGTCCATTACTTCGTTATTATTACCGGATTGGGAGGCTGCCTAGCTCTAAGATGGCTTCGGTGGGCGCTCCATGGAGTGACTAGGCACAAGGACCCCGAGAGGTGACCTCGGCTTCGGCTGTCACTCAATAGGCGTTTGGTATTCCGATTCAAAGGTGCCCGAGAGGGGCTATCTTCGGCATGATCGGTTGCTGCTATCTGATTACTATCTACTGATTACTATTATTATTAATATATCTAACATTACTACCACCTCGGGAAGCGTTATCGCTGAGAGAAGAAGTGGCGCAAGAAACTCCAGCAACGCTTCTATCATTAATAGGATAAAACCTGCCTGCTATGAGGCCATATCGTGAGAATGATTGCCGAAGTCGACAGTGACTGCAGCATGTAGTGTGACTGCGTAATTGTTTAATCCTAGCCTGAGCGATTGTTGTCTTGAAAGTCAAGAACGTGCCTAGGTCTGCAATGATCACGTCGAAATTTGCCGAGCGCGATTGGGTTGTAGGTGGCGGCACCTAAAATTAACGAATTAAAATGACCAACGGCAAAGTCAAAATAACGACACGACGCCAGCTTCAGGTGTTAGGCTATGGTGAGCAAGTCCAAGTCTATGTGTAAATCGCTATTGCGCATGTACCACGGGCCTCCCGTGGCTCTGCGCAAGAATCTATTGTGAATCACCTGAAGTCGGTGTATTTGTTTCGGCGAGATGTGCGCGAATACCGGGCTAGAGTACGTCATAACGGGACGCATATTGATTTATAGAGTGTCACCTTAATGCGAAGGGACATTTTGCTCTTTTAAATAACGTGGAAAGGCGACCTAGGATGAAAGCCGCTCGGTTTCTAACTCGGGTCAATTAAGCAGAGAAGTGTCATTTAAAAAGTTTCGCCTGCCTGGTCAAAGCTATTGTAGCACAAAAAAATAATAAAATCAATAGACGTTATATTTCTTGTGCGAACTACCAAAACCGGCGGCCATTCCGATTTCATTTCAATTATTGATCTTAGTGATTGCTGTGCGTTTACAGTGCACACTTATATAATAATCTAATTGATAACAAAACGAGTTAATTAATAACATTGATTAGTAAAATTAAATCAAACTACAAAACTAGTGAAGTTTCACATAAAAATCAACAGGTATGGCCACTTTTATAATCATCATTCAATGATAGTTCGAGTAATTTTCAACCGACTCTATAACAACCATAATTTATTATTAAGAGTGATCAAGATCATACATTTATATTTTGTCAGATATGTCAGTTGAAAAAAAGAAACTGGATGTTTATTTGGAGGAGGTACATAAGCAGTTCATTGCCATCAAAGATGATGACGTCAGTAGAGCACAGCAGGTGTTTAAAAATATTTTTGAACAAATCAAACAGAAGATGAGCGAACAAAACAACTTCTTTAGAGAATACAGTGACGAGGTAAATAATATTCTAATTACCTTCCTGTAAAGTTCCTTGTAATTTGATAGCATGTGAAAATATTAAATTACAGCAAGTTATTTATAGTGATTTATAGATTTTTTTTACACAAACTTACTGAAAAAATTCAAACAGATTTATGGCATTTTTTTCTAAAGGTTATGTACGGTGGTAGCGTATATGACGGAACCAAGACAAGCAAAATAGACGAGTTAAATATAGACATAGTGGTCCAGCTGCCTATCAACTACGTGGGTATTGCTATGGAGTACGGTGAGCCCGGCTTTGTGCGGCTGAAGATAGTCAGAGCGTTTGACAGCCTCCACGAGCAGCAGGAGTTTGAGCAATGCCACAAAGTAACCAGAGATTGGAGGGACACTGACAAGTATCTATTGCAAGATCAATTCCGGAGTTGGATGCATGGGGTAATTCAAAAGGCCCTCAACGAGATGAATAACCGTGCGACAGTCAATGGTACCACATACCTTATGAAATACAAGGAGACAGGACCTACATACACTCTGTATATAAGAAATGTTGAGAATGATGAGGAATTCAAATTAGATGCAGACTTGGTGCCCGTCATCATGGTTAGACTTCCCATATGGCCTATGGGCTACAGGTGGGTCTAGCAATACTTGTATTTAACACTATAATTATTTATACGTACTAATTTTACATGGTTATGTTATACAGCCGCTTTGGAAGTTTATCTTTAGTTTCTCTACAATGACAATGACAAATAAATAATTATTGACATAATGTAGGTATGTTTAAGTAGCGTAATTTGTTTTTAGTGTTGTTACCAAAATATATAAAAATGTTAATATTTAAACATCACATTCAATAGTTATTTCATAAAATTTATAATGCCGATGCCGGATTAAGCCGGCGCAGGGTGTGCAGCGAATTCTGTCAAGGGGCTCTTGGTTTGCTTTAGGTTCTCAAAGGAAGTTCGCAAAGGAGTTAAAATTCTGTCGCTTTGTCTGTGTGTTTTTGGGCGCTAATCTCAGAAACGGCTTAACCGATTTTAATTTAATTTTCACTGTCGCGTTGTAATGAGCACCACTTAACATTTAGTGCCATTTTATGCCAATTAGTGTATTCAATGAAAAGCATAATAAATTATTATAAATTGCAAATTAAAGGTATATCTATTACTAAATTAATCGATCCTACAAAATAGACCACAATATTGACAAGGAACGAGGCACTTTGACGTGCGAGGATGTGGGCAACTGCGTCCTTGGTTTGCAACAGATTTACAACGGGACATTCTGCTATCGCACAGTGTTTCATTTTGAGTATTGCGTAAACGTAACAGGTGTGTTCTTAATGCGTTTGTCGCTTGAGAACTGCCAACGTCGAATTTTAACAACATCAAAACAACGCCTGCGTATGCGGGCATAGGTATTTACTTATATTTTCTTTCTGTGCAAGAAAAAAATCTGCCGGCCTAGGCTCCAGCCTATTTAGCCGCCCATAAATCGACAAAAACAAGATCACGGACAGCAGCTAGTTATGAATATAGTATTAGTACTGTTTGGCTATGGATTCGTAGTTTCCCTTTTTATTTACGAAGTAACCCTTATTGTAATTCTAAATTTATTATTTACAAACTCTTTTCTTAACTACTTTGTTGGAAGGTAAATAAAGGATTATTATAAGATTAGCTGTTGCCCGCGACTGCGTCCGCGCAATTTTACGAACTGTAAAAAAACCTATCTACTTAATGTTAAAAAAAACAAAATCAGTATATCCCACGGGAACCGTGACTATTTCCTGGATAAAAAGAAGCCAATGATGTGCCCGTCTATGTCAGCTACCCTTCAGTGAAAGTCCCGTCGAAATCGGTCCAACCGTTTCGGAGATTACCCAGAACAAACGCGGCTTGCGGACAGACGGACAGACAAAAAAATTTTAAATGCGATTTTCGTTATCAGCAACGCAAATACATCACCTTCCCGAAATCTGGAGTTTTTCTTTTGATATTACAGACACTCCTTTATTATATACGAGCTGTTGCCCGCGACTTCGTCCGCGTGGTATTAGAAAACATACAAACTATATAAATTACAAAAAGTTACGTATCCCTCGGGAACCGGACATTTCTCGGGGATGAAACTTATCCCATGTGTACTCCAGACTTTGTTTTATATCTGTGCCAAATTTCAATAAGATATGTTGAACCGTTGCAGAATGATCGAATAAACATTAAAAACTAAATTAATGAATTCCACGAGAACCGTAAGTATTCCCGGGATAAAAAGTAGCCTATGTGTTCTTCCAGACTATGCTCTAAACCTTTACCAAATTTCATAGAGATCCGTTCAGCCGTTTAGGCTACAAACGCTAACAAGCATCCATCCATCCATCCATCTAAACTTTCGCATTTATAACATTAGTAAGAAGTAACATTAGTAAGATAGATAGATTAATAACATACTCGATTTTAACTAAAACCACTTATTTGAGTTTAAAAAATAATGCTTAGCAACCAACTTAATTTAAGAAATGATATGAATTGGCTTTGTCACTAGGACGACGTTTAAGGTGAGGCCGTCGTGTCGCGAGTGGCTGGTGGTGCCGAAGCCCAACAAGGCGGTGAGCGGCGCCGACCGCTCCCGCTGCTGGAGACTCTCCTTCCAGAAACACGAGCGCGACATCCTCAAGGACTTACACCACCTCAAAATGGTCCTGACATTGGTATGTGAACTTCCCACAAGCCCACATCTACAATATGTAACGTGTACAGTACTCTTATTTCATTATTTATGTCCCTCACAGTGTAATGACCATTGATTATATTTGTTTTCTCTGCTTATAAACCATAGAATAAAACATTTATTTAAATTATTTTTACCTCTTTGTTGTATGTATAAAAAGCATTATGTCAGTATTAAACTTGAGACTGTTTACTGTCTTTCCGAAAATGCCACAAAAGAAACGTTATCGCTTACAGATGAAGAAGCTACGCACAGCCCTCAAGATGAAGGCCATCGCCAACTACTACATTAAGACGTTATTCCTTTGGAAAGTGGATAAAGAGGATAAGCAGTTCTGGCAGAACAGTGTGAGCTTCCTCTTCGGGGTCATGCTGCAGGAATTTCACGACGCTCTCAAAAAGAACAACATAGCCTACTTCTGGAACCCCAAGAACAATCTCATTGAGAGCTTGTTGCCTGCTCAGCAGAAACTCTACACGGAAAACTTGAAGAAGGTTCTGGACAGCATCCAAGCTAATGATGTCGACAAAACTATATTAGCCTTTCTCGAACCTGGTGAGATCGAGCAGTTCAAGAGCTCCGAAATGTACCAGCGCCATAGCATGTCTCCAGCGGCCATCTCCGACACGAGTAGCCAGGAGCAAGGTAACTTACAAAACTCTCAGACAGATGACAGACAAACTGCTTTACTGAAATCTATAGTGGATAAACTAGACCTGCTGACGCAAAAGTTGGAGCTGCAAGAGAAGAGGCTTATTAAACTGGAGAAGGCTTACGAATTGTCAAGAAAACGTTCTCAAAAATCCAAATTGGATAAATCTGCACAATTCCCTGAGGAATTAGAATACAGGAGGAATGTAAGTAGTGGGGTAATATATGGCCATCAAGCTCATATGTTTTACGATTAGCTGTGCGACACGAAATTAATTAAAACAGACTAAGCACAGATAATACTATACTAGTATAAGAATATAATCATCTACGTTTAGGATTACCTTTTAGTGCCATTCAAAAGTATTTAAAATAAAGTTTTAATGAAATTACCAAAAACTAGATATAAAGTTCAGACCATTCTTACAAAGTGAGATACCAGTGAGTGTGGAATTTTTAAAATTTCCGTAATTAACATTGAGATATCAAGAAAACCAACTGAAATTTCAAATTCTGACAGCTTTTTAAATCACACATCTAAATTCAAAGCAACAAGCTGAGAACTTTGAAACCTAATTTGTTATTTTGATACAGTTTAAGTTTTTATCATGAAATTGCTGCAGAATATTTTAGGACCACCTTTCAACCATTTCCACATTTAATTACTATTAAAAACTGACTTGACATGATGAGAAAATAACAATGAATATTGGCTGAGAATTTGGGTAACCATGGCAACATCGATTCTTTGCTGCTTTGGCTTGTAGTTTTTATCCCTTTCTCGCTGAGCGATTTCTCCAATTTATCGTCCCCTAATGTAGAATGTATACCTTATAAATGTTATTTAAATTTACATTATTTTAGAATGCAAATAAATTTTATCTATTTATAGTTTTGTTGATTATAAAATATGCAAATTTTAATAATCTTATTATGCTTATAATAGGAAGCTTTTATTGTAATGCATTTCCTATCTTATTACTTATATGTTTAATGTTATACAAGTTTTAATTAAAGATATTATTAATAAAAATTTGTTTTTATTTCAATAGCCAATGCACCTTACAGAGCGACGTGAAAATAAACTGAAGGTTTATCACGCAGAGTCGCAGAAACGTATTCGTTATTATATTATAACGTTATCGACAGACTCATCTGTGACAGACTCTCAATTCTCAAATTGTGTTGGTGTTTTACGCTCTATCCGTTGCACGAAAATCATTACATTACGAAAGCATTCTCACGAACATTCGTGATAAGCTCTTTTGGTCAAGACTTGATATACGAAACTCAGGATATAAAGGTAAGAAAAGCAAAACAAAATGCGTTTTTTAACACAATTTAATAATTTATCATCACTACTATATAATTATTTGTGTCTTTATCATAGAAAAAAAGGATAAATATGTTACAGCCAAGTGTTACGCACCGATGCATATAAAAGTATCGAAGTAAATTTTAAAAAAACATGATTACTTCCAAATTCGTACTCGTAACCAATAAACCGTGTTCTAGGTAAGATTAAGAAAACATTAGTTATACTTATATATTTGCAGATTCATAAAAAAGTACAACTAATATTGTTTACCTGAATTAACTTTTATTTGATTTATAGTTTATACAAAAAAAAACTTCACTAAACAATCCAAGGGATTACAAATCAAACAGTTTTATTGTATTATAAACAAATTTTAATCACAGCTTTTTAAATAATATTTATAAACATCTATAAACGAAAACCGATAAAAGGTGCCGTTTCACTATAATACAAAACTTATACATAGTGTTGCTAGGTAAAAAACATAACCTCAAAAGTGCAGTCCACTGAAACGTATATCTAAGCAAAATACATCGAAATCGCGTCAAATAAAAATACCTATAACGTATGAACGTTTAACTCAAAATATAAATTTCATGTTTGCCATCTTATGTACAGCAAATGCGGAGCAACACTAATCTCACACCTAAATACCTTTTAAACTTATTCTTTAGCTAACAATATGAGATAATTATAATAATTATATAATGCTAACACTATCAGAAAGTCTAGATATAACGTAGTACTTGCACCGGCCTCATGTAGCAACTGCAGTGTTGCCAATATTTTTTTTTACCCGACCGTGTATATTGTGTAAAGCTGTATGTATGAAAAAAGACCAACGATAGGTTGTTACACTACTTATAAAAACCTCAACATAGTTAAATTTCACTAATGTTAAGTTTTTAACATTAATAAAATGTTTGAAAATTGTCCTTCTATGTTTTAAAATAATAAGATTTTTAAACGTAAAATCTTTAATTTTTCAGGTTCTTTTAATCAATGAATACTTTTTTAATAATCAATCAAAAAATATTTAAAAATGTAGTTATTAAAGAAAAACAGTGAATTACTGTAAATTTTTGAAAGGTTGTAAAATCTGCCACAGCTGTAGGCCGTAGATTTTGCAATTTGTTGTTCCGAAGCCTAAATACACGGTAAATGCGGTAGCATTGGCAACACTGGGCTGTCAAAATTGACGTCTAAAAAATCTCACAGTTGCCACATCGCGGATGTTGTGCATTTTGACATGTGGCAATATTACGTTCTCATAAATGTCTTTCGGGTAATTGGCACCTTCTAAGTATTGTTTTTTTTTTTGTTAAGAATACGTTATATTGTCACACGCGAGTCCGATCTCAAGCTAACATTTGATTATGTCCTAAATTGATTAGAACCCATCTTCGTAAAGAATTACAGTTAAATTCAACTGCTATTTATTAATATAACAGATATCTTATAAGTAGAACTTACTATATTCCCAAAAGTCGTATCAATTCGTCTATATTTTTAGTAATTCTCAAGATATTTGTTAGATCTTTTTCGAAAACTACGGAGATAACAGCAACAAATTGTATTGTAATTCAATACGAAGGAAACACCCCACCTTTACTTATACCATTTCAATATTAGACTAATCTGGCTCCAAGCGGACACGTAACAAGCGTATTTTATGCAGTTTATTCAATTTCATGATACATCATAACCTCAAAATTCCTCCGACATCTGTAAGGCGAAGTCGAGTACTTTTTGTAGCTTTGTTACATGTTAAAAATTAATATTGAATGCAACTTTAAGCTAAGGTTTAGAATAAGATTTTCATATTCCGCTGTGTCAGAGATGTTATCTCAAAAAAGCGGTGATTTTAGAATTTACTAGAAATTTATTTCTAAATTACAATATGATAGATGATAATTTTCATATGTTTTACGATATAGTCTATTATTTGTAAATGGATAGCTCTGCAATGAGCGGAACGAACAGAATGTGCAGACTTCGCTAGTCTTCATACAACTGAATTACTAACAAATCATATACGGAATCGATATCGAAAAATAAATGATCAAATACGAAAACTCAAATCACTTATAAAATTACCGACCGATATATTTAAGCTAAGAATTTTGAAGTAATTTATTATCGATTTTAAAACATCGATTATAGCTAAACTGTTGGCGTTCGAAGATTGTAAAGGCGCGACCGCTGCGTTAGGCCGCCGTGACGCGACGCGCCGTGACACGCCGTGACGCGCAGTGACGTGACGCGACGCGACGCGACGTGACGTGACATGCGTGACGCGACGTGTCGCGACGCAATGTGACGTTACGTGACGCGCCGTGACGTGACACGCGTGACGCGACGCGACATGACGTGACACGCGTGATGCGCCGTGCGGCGACTAGCGCGCGCTGCCGGACTTACTGTGCGCGATGAGCCACTGCAGCGTGATGTCGATGTTGTCCTTCTCCTTGCATGAAATAGAATAGCAACAGATCTCGCGGTCCTGGATCGCAGACAGGTTCCTGTCAACATTATTATTAATAACTCATTAAAAATCATACTAATATTGTAGAAGCAAAGGTTTGGTTGGATGGATTTTTGTTATAATTTGCCATCTTAAGTACTGAATGGATACAGAAGATAGTCTAAAAGAAAACATAGTCAAGTAGACTGATTGTTTTGTTTATTCTTTAATCTACGCAAGAAGAGTGGCAAGCGGAAGCTAGTTAACAATAATTTTTATTTGTCTAACCAACCGTGAATTTAAAACACAAACAGCTCCGTCATATTAGTGGTTAAGAAGTCTTGTCTACTAGAAGAACTAATAGGCGCTCGACTATAAGTGATGAAAATTTTGAATGGTATTTAACAACGCAGTGCATGAGCCACAAGCTGTGCCTTCACGTGAGAGTACAGAGATGACGTGTGAGGTGTGAGGTATCAGGTGTGAAGTGTGAGGTATGAGGTATGAGGTGCGAGGTGTGAGGTGTGAGGTGTGAGGTGTGAGGTGTGAGGTATGAGGTGTGGTGTGTGAGGCTTGAGGTATAAGATACAGTGTGCAGTGTGCGTAGAGGGCTCACGTACATGCGCTCGATGAGGCCGTGCTCGTCGAGCGCGTGCGGCAGGTCGCGCTTGTTGCCGAGCACCAGTACGGGGATGCCGGTCAGCTGCTGCTTCTCCAGCAGGCTGTGCAGCTCGTTGCGCGACGCCTCGATCTTGTCAGGGTCCGCCGCGTCCACCATGTACCTGCGCAACTCTACTGTCACTGGCCTACTCCGCTACTCACTTACTTAACTCCCCCCTAGTCATCTAACAAAAAGATGGCCGTGGATATCTCACCCATATCTAGTATAGCTAGAATCGGATCTGGCACTCACACTCCTCAATTGTGACTTATTCTTTTACTTAGTGATTTTTTTATTAATAATAATGAACCAGAGCTTGACCACACTCCCAATTGATGGTAAATGGTGATGTGGTCGAAGGATGGTATGTGCTAGCATAGTAGCTACACCTATTCTTTACAAAAGCTTAAATTAACTTAAAACTCTGTAGTATGGAAACACTATTTCTATTAATAAAAAGAAAAAACTATGTACTATTTAATATTGACAAGGCTGTCTTCAATTTATTAATTTTTGTTGTTTTTTTTTACTCAATTCAGATAAGATACAGTTATGAGTATACTCACACTATAGCATTGACTCCTCGACAATACCTCTCCCACATTGAACGGAACCGAGGCTGCCCACCAATGTCCCATACCTGGCAATAAAAAAAAAGTTAATACTCCTGTAAAAATAATAATGAAAATCACTTAATACTAATATTAAGTGAAAAACTTAAAATGGATCTTTGATACTATGTATCTTTATAGGAGCGTCGGTGGCTCAGTTGTTTAAGCACTTGACTTGTAGTCTAAAGGTCTTGAGTTTGAATCCTACCAAGTACCAATGTGATTTTCGATTTTTTTTTAAATTTTGATATGTACAGAATTTACTCAACATTCTTACGGTGAAGGAAAAATATCATGATGTAACCTACGCATATTGATGAAGAAATTTAAAGATCTGTGTGAAGTCAACCACCTCGCACTTAGCCAGCATGGTTGACTATGACCTAGTCACCTTAACTTGGTATAGGCTACAAGCCTCTCAGTGGGAACATATAATAAGCTGGTGATGATAATGATAATAATCTCTAGAATAGCTTAACATCTTAGTGAAATTTGGCAAAGACATTGAAAATAATCTGGAAGAAAAACACAAGCTGTAGATAAAGTCATGGGCACAAACTAGTAAAGAATATTCAAGAAGTCAAATGCATAACTCACCTTGATAGTGACATTTCCTTTAGTAATTTTCCGCATGTTGAAGCCCACGGTGGGTATCATGTCTTCACTAAATTGTCCTGACTGAAATCAAAAAATTAAAATATTACAATGAATGAAGAAAATTTAAGCTGGATTAAAATCCCAATAATTACAAAATAGCATATTGTAGAGAATTTTTTCATCATTAGGTTTACCAAAATTTTATCAAGAGTATTTGCTTCATAGGTTAAAATCAAATTAAAAATCATTTATAAAGATTTTAGATTAATAAAGTGAGTACATATATGTATTTTTATCAATCCTGCATACCCCAATTAAAGTTTTGCTTTGAATATCTCTAAAAATAATTTTACAAATTAGTGGGATTTATCTAAATGAGTTGGCTTATCTTTGTTGTGAACAAACAGAAACATGCTGGCATTCAAGGAGAAAACTTGTCCTAGACACAGATGGCGTGTGTGTGCACTAAAATAATTGATTAAAGCTTCAATAACAACAGTATTGGATAATCTAAGTAATCATTAAAACATCCACAATAAACCTTATTGACTGTAAACCAAAGATCTTTAAAAATATAAACATAGGATATGATCAACTAAATGTTTCCACTGGTTCTATCTCTAAGTCATATAGCTTTACTTGTAAAATATTTCAAAAATTAATGTAAGTGCCTTGTATTGACTATTGGTCTAAATACTTGAGACTATTAACAGTGTTAGGAAATAAAACCATGTACTGTAAATGTTTCTACTTCTTTAGAGTAATAATAAGACAAAATGGAATTAACTTAAGTTATTCTAAGCACATATATGCCAGACATTACCATCCCTGTTGGCCCCATTGTGTTACACTTGTATATATAAGCTCATAAATGAGTCATGAATATTATCTCATTATTTTAGTACATCTGCACCAAATGGGAGAGCAAATAAGGTATTTATTGTTATTACTCAAAATATACAAGATTCATAATTAAATCCAGTACGATAGATGGAATTGACAGATCCTATTTTTCAAGATTTTAACAATCTCTAACACCACTATGATAATCCCCAATTTGCATAAATTCTTGAATAAATCGTTATGTAAATAATAATATAGAAAAAGTTGATGTCGTAAATGCCACATAAAATTATAATAATTGTAAGAATAATTTTATAGCTTGAAAAGTAATTTATACAAAAAAACTTGTGGATTAGCATGAAATTTACCAAATGTATTATTCAATTAATCAGACGTATACACTAGAAATTAAATATATATTGCAATTTGTATCAAGGAAATGATAGATTAGTACACCAGATAATTAACAATGACATATTAAAGTGTATATTAGGTTTAGATATCGGAACAAAGAGTGCATAAGGAAGCAAAAAGTATACAAATCATTGTTTTGTGAAATACATACGGCTATGACGTTAACAAAAGTTGTTTTCCCTGAATATTGCAGCCCGACCAGCGTGAGCTCCATCTCCTCCTTCCAAAATAAGCTTTTAATCCAATCAAGGATACGATTGATCAAAGCTAACATTTTTAAACGATAATACACAGTAATATACCCAAAAAAAGCAATACTTTAGACGCCTTTTCAGAAAATTGCTTAATCTGAATTTGACAACTGCACTGAACGTTTAGTTACATTGACATTGATACCTACATCCAGGCTGTTAATAATTAATAACTATCATTAGTAAAGAAGACTTTGTGAAAGGTTTTATATTATTACCTGGATTCCATTTTATATAATTACTCAAAATCAGTTCAGTTTAAAATGTTTTAAGTTATTTTGTAACAAAAAAATGTTTCAACATAACTATAAGTCTGCTTAAACATGATCGCTTTATAAAAATGTTGCCACTTCTAAATACAATTTACAAAACATCTTTTTTTTTTATTAAATTTTACTGGAATACTAATCACGAATGTATTAAATTAAAAATTATTAACTAGGTACCTACATACTTTTAAAATACTCATTATTTTATTTGCTATACAGTTAAGGACATTCATGGCAATGGATCGGATGGTAGTCATGTCTATAAAAGCAAGTAAAGTAAATTAATTTTAAAATAATTGACGTCATAGTTTTTAAAAGTGTAAATTAGTTGAATGTAATGAAATTGTTTTTATCTTGTTCGGTTATTAGTTTTTTTTTTTGTGTAAGGGTAAGAGAAAACATATTTTTGAAATTGGTAACATTGTTCCTTGTGCTCATCTTGGCGGGATTTCATTGTGACTTCAAAATCAAAGTTCAGAATAAAACTAGTTCTACTTTTATTTAAATGTTATTAATTAACAATGTTGAAAGAGAAATTGTAAGACTTGACTGGGAAGTTAACATCAAGTTCTTTTTAATGTTTATATATAAAGGTTTCGAAATATTTTGTATTTAATTTTTATAACATTCCTAACTCTTGCTACATACTCTAACCTTCTGGCTGTAGGGAATAGGGAATGCAGTACTGGCTGGAGATGAGGGTGTCTTGGTGTCATATCTCCAACTGGTGACGGATTGTACCAAGTTATGTAATGAAATTAACTTATACATGTTTTGCGGTAGAAACTAAAAACTATGTTAAACAGTTTAAAGGTCACTGTAGAATAAACGCCCATTCTTACAATAAAATCAATGTTAGACTATTTAAAGATGAGAAGAGAGAGACAGAAAGCAAGTTTACAGTTTTGTGGGTTTGGTATATTTCACTCACAGAGTAGTCCTTTGGAAAGTTGAATTATGTAATAAAATCATACAGGAAGTTTATTTTGTAAATGACTGCCTTTAAAACTTTCATATCCAAATGTGAGAAATAAATGATTAGTAAAACTAGATAACCCTATCTTTAGGCAAAGGCACGACAAGGGCATAAAAATGGCTACAAATATCACCTGACGACATGAGAGCTTATTTTGAATTAGTTTGGCCTCGACCACGCAAAAGTCAACATGCCACAATGCGCATTTAAAAATTGTAGAAACAATTATCGAAAATGTAAATTAGCTGACGGAATATCATATTTTCGGCAAGTACATTATATTTTAGTAACTTCTATTTAATTTTTACAAATACAAGAGAACGATTTAGTATTTCCGATATGCCACTGGGTTAAGCCTTCTAATATATAAAATCACGCAATACGAGAAAATCGCTGAGGAAGATAATAGATTATTTTTTATGGTTATCTAATTACTAAGTATAATGAAATGAGGTTATATGTAAAACGTAGCTGTTTTTTAGTTTAAGAAACTTATTATTAAATGTTACGTTAAAATAACAAATGAAAGGCAAAAATTCTGGTTTTGTTTTGCAGTTAATTTTTACGCACTACTTGTCAAGTGTCAACTGTCAAATGTCAAATGCCAAGTTAATAGAGGACCGTTAAATGTCACACTTTGCTATTGCCATATAACTGTTTCCAGGTTTCGTCTATAATACGATACTGCACTAATTTCAGCCAAAAAGAGATTAAGAAAAGCAATTTTCTTTTTCGTTTTTTTTTATTTTTATTCATACAGTAATTTTTGTTATTGTTTTAGTTTCCCTAACAATCCATACCGCGCTGCAAAATGGGTAGCGATAGTTGCTACTGAAAGAGCAGAAGAATTCTATAAGCCTACAAAAAACTCTGTTATATGTTCAGAACACTTTGATTTTAACGATATTATAGGAAATACTGAACGTCGTAGATTGGATAAATCAGCCGTGCCTAAGTTTAAGGTATTTCAACGTAGTTGTTTCAATATAACCTTTAGCGTAAGTGCGTAAGTGCACATACACATTACTCACGCGGTAACGGATGACAATAACATAGGGGTCCTTAACTTTTTTTTACAAAAAAATAAGGGTGTGTTTTTCAGAATTCGAAACTATAAAGTGTTGTACTAGTAGAATTTTGTATCTATTGAGATAATTCAAAAACTACTAGACCGATTTAAAAAATTATTGCTCCATTAAAAAGCTATGTTATCTCTGAGTAACATAGGCTATATTTTTACTGTTTTTTTTTAAATACCGTTGCGAAATCGCGAGCAACAGCCAGTACTTAATTAAAAATTAAACGGAAGCATATGAACGATTTTTATAGGTTGTGTTGGCGACGTAAATGCTATGCCTACTCGCTGTTACACGTGCCGCCCTTGGATGCACCTCGCGGCACGTGTAACCTCGGATGACCGCGGCCGCACTGTCAAAGGGCGGCAACCTTTGATGTTCCTTTGGCAGCGCGCTGCGAAGGCCGCGGTGTCTTTGATTTAGAATGATTTTAAACTTGTATAAATAGAAATTGTTAAATATATTTTTGACCTGTCCAGTCCCTTGAGAGCATTAAAGGCGTTAGTATCTACGAGAAGAATTTTTTATACAGTCCACTACAGGTTGATTAATTATTACACATTTTTATGCACAGATTCAATCAATTCCACCAGAAGAGATCCTTGGGAGAAAATCAAGGACACGTTATAAGGTAAATGTAGTATAAAATGTAAATCGAAAATAAACCATGAATTGCACTGTTTTTATTAGGATTTTTTGTTTTCTTAAGCTTGATACTAATTATACAGGCCGAGAAGACTGAAATAGAAGACTTACGAATTATTAACGAAGTTGACAGTGCACATACAAGCTGTGAGGACCAAGATGACATATCCAGTAGCCCTTCAATGTCCCCGTCAGAAAACGAAACACTAACAGAAACGAATAATGCAGAATATTTAAAAGAAAAGTTAATAAAATGTCGTAAAATTATACAACAAAAGTCAACGACGATCAGCAATTTGACAAGAATGAACAAAAAATTAGAAGATCAAAATAATACATTGAAAAACACAATAGATTTCTTACTAAATCATTATGAAAGCAATACCATTGGAAAACATTTTTTAGAAAATTTTGATTAAGTATTTATTTAAAAAAAGTTAAACATAAATAATACACTTAAAGTGTAGTATAACTACCTCAGTATTGTGCGTTTCTGGATATTTTCTCCTTCCATTATCTCATCAAAGATGAAAGTAATGAAATATTTTAATTCATAAAGACAATAATATCTGACACATTTGTCTCCATAATTGGTAACAGTAAAAACAAATAAAACATGTTTTTGAAATAACATTTTGGTTTTATTTTAACTTGTTTTATAGTTCTCCTGGCACCGCACATGTCATCTTTCTAAGATATGGAGATACAAACTGCTTTCTTTCATGTATATATTTTTAGCTATAAATATCCCTAATGAGGAGATCACACCATAATTTCCTTTTTTTTTTCATAACATAAGGTGGCAAACGAGCAAGCGGCCCCCTGAAATCGCCAAAATGGCGAAGCGACCGCTGTCCATAGACCCTTATGCGGCGGAGGAGGAGACGCACATAAAGAGGATATTTCCCCTTCCTATGCATCTCTTCCACCGTCAAATCCACTTCCTCTTCCCAACCTCTCCTTATAAGAAAAGGGTGGTAAAGAGAAAGGGACTTAAATGCCTCCGGCACCACACTCATCAGACGAAACACGTAATTGTTTCCATTTCACGCCTGTCTTCTGTGTGGTCGTGGTATTACACCGGGCGTGCCGGCCCTGCAGTGCTAAGATGTTAAAGCGGCCACTACCACTGTGTTGTTGTCATTCACCATATGAACGTTAAATAAATGTACATTTAAAATTCTAAAATCTAAAAACGCATTGGTTTATGGTAATCGAACTTGGACGTGTAGATTTAGGTACTATTCGAACAAATGTTAACTTTGACCATGGAAGTCTCTTATGACGTGTTCGATAATTTTATTGTTTTGATTCTAAGTACAATTAAAGTTATAAGATTACGTGATTAATTTCGACAACGTTTTTTCTCAGAATAATCCTACTATTAATTATAACAGAACTCGAATAATGCTTCGACCACGTGTGTTAGCACGTTTTATCCCAAGTAATTTTACACGCTTCTTAAACGTGACACAGAAATATTCAGTGGAATTACAAGTTATTTTATTATTTATTAGCTATTGTATAAATCATAAATTAATTTTTAAACTTTATTTGGCAATTGAGAATTGAGTTTACGTAACTAATGACGATAATTGCCGAGCTCAGTCATTAAATGTTCAATACACAAGGACATAAGGACAATAATCTTTTTTAAATAAAGACAGAAAACGAAGCTGTAGATATTTTAAATTGCTAAAGTTCCTTTTAGTACGCCTCTGCTATTATGAAGGAACAATGCAATTAGATCAATCAATATTATAGTCCTAATATCGTTACCAGTGAGCAATGCCACCTGTGCGCCGTCACGTAAGGCAAGGCCGACGTGACACGCCGCCGCACATTGGCCTGCACGTGTCACCAAATACTTGTCACTTGACAACTTTCGATTTTATGACCACTATAGTACATAAATTATTATGTTTTCTAACTTTTTTAAATTGTAGCCAAAGAAAAGATGTCCTGAGCGAAATTTGTTTATTCAATCTTTGAACTTGTAGTACAGCTACAGTATTTTTCCATTATCTTGGCAGCTCAAGGTCGCTACACTTTTTGTGTTCTGCACTGTGACTTGTTAGAAATTCCGAGTGGCTAAGGTTTTTTGAAAATTATACCGAAAGAGGAACAGAAGGGGGTAGACAGACACACAATATGGACGGATCCTTGACATTCTTTGAATCTAGCCTAAATTTTGAATAACACTATATGTAATGCTAACTGTCTTTAGTTGACTAGACAGATAGCAAAATTGAGTTACCAATGTCGAATTATATGCTTAAAAACAAATTAACAATGCTCTCATTCCCTTTAAAATCCCGAGCTAACATTACATGCTCACAGATATGATTTTGTCTTAACTTAAATGATTTATAGGCATTTAAAAAAAACGTACAGAATAAATTGATATACTCCTTCTTTTTAAGTCGTTAAAAAATGACAATAGATATCGTGTCATCGCAACGCAGATGGTGGGGCGCGGCGTGCGGCGCAGTCACGTGCGAGCGAGCGTGGCATTGTCAAAGAATATACACAGTGCAGACGTGTGGATTTATACTTTATTAATTACTATTTTGCCATTTAACTTCAACACATATGTAGGCTTAGTTGTTAAACAACATGATAATCGCGCCATAAACCATACCACCAACCACTAAATGGTAATGTAAAATTTTACTGTGTTTGATTATTTTTTTAAAATACAGCCAGTTTACAACAATTATTATGTCTAAGAATCTATTAGTCTCTCTAAAATTAAACACATAGTTTAAATTTAATTCTGTACTTTATACAAGACCAGGAATCTTCTGTTACTTAGTTAATCATTGAACACTGTAGTTACATTGCCGTTTGCCACAACAGAAAGGCTCGCGATTTTCCCGGATTCTATGTATGGAAACTTTTGGGACTGCTTCTATAAAATAATTTTTTGTTGGATTAGAATCAAGTATAATTAAAATAAGAACTGACAGCAAAACTATTTCTATTAATAGAAATAAGCCGCGAACAGTTAGGCATATAACTTTAATCGATTAATTTAGTGGAACTCAGGAATGCTATAAAAATAAAATAAGTAATGCCGATTGATCACGTCACGTGGCTTGTAATGTGGACTACCTTAGGGTTGTAAACTTGACTTACTTTTAATAACAACTTTATACAAATGTATAAAGTTATTATATAATAAAATTAAACTGCTTTAGAAAAGATAGATAGTACTTTCCATGTAAAACTTGAAAAATCACTTAAGGTATTTGGATAAAAGTATACTCAAGTTGAATAAAAAATTAATTCTCAGGACAACAAGCACTTAACTGAAATGAGGTTAAATCGTGAGTAGGGTAACCCTACGTAGCGCGCACATTCCGGCACCCGTGCCATATTTTGACGGCGAAGTCACATGACGCGGCCGGCCGGCGCTCGCTCGCCCGAACTCGCTGTCAGACGCGAAGCGAATGTTTCACGGTTACGACGTTTGTGTTAAGTTTATTCGTAAACACGCGATTCTACCATTTAATTATATTCACATAGGAATGATTCACGGTGACTTAAAATTGTGTTAATAGTGCCAAAGGAAGAAAATGTGACAATAGTGATACGTGTTTGTGACAATTGTGGTACCTTGTTTTATTCGTGACATAATTTTGAATATGGAAACTCGTCATTATTGGGAGGAGAACGGACATGTCAAGTATGACAAGTTAGTTGTTTTTATTTATTTAATCCAGATAACTGAGTTAAATGTTGATCTTGTGTAATTAAAGGCAACAATTCATTTAAATATGGGTGGTATGAGATTGATTTTTTACTGAAGTTGTTTATTGTAACATTGTTTTTGTTATTATGCGACAAACAAGGTTACCAAGGGCTTTGTGATAGTTCACGTATACAATAACGAAAGGTCATGCTGTTCCGGTCATAGCATAAACACTTCGAATATTGAAATTAGAATAGATTTGTCGCAGTTTGCCAAAAGTGAATTCTATAATTCTCTTGTCTAGAAAATCGGGCGACTGGCGATGTTTAGAATTCAGGAACATTGTTCCCTAGTTCACAGCAAACGTCTTGACACAGATTGTAAAGTTTGTTGATGCAACCTCGTAAACTCTGAGGGGGGTTCCTGGGGAATGTTGGGTACAACATTCTAGGGAAAAGGCAGCGTACATATTATGTTCTTTCGAGAACTTCGCACTTATATTGAAGAAAATAAACAAATGACTAACACTTTACAGCATATTGCTAGCCGGCCTTTTTGAAAACTTTTGGCCTTTGTTTACTTTCGCTTTCCACCCTATTTGAAAGTGGAGGAGTAGGCGCATGAGAAGGTGAAATAACACCTTTCTGCGTGTCCTCTCCGTCGTCGAATAAAGGTAGACAACGCATCTCGAATGAATATCTATTCGCAGCAGTCACTTCGCCCTTTCGGCGTATACAGGTGGCCGCTTGCTCGTTTGTACTACTTTAGGTTACCTAAATCTAACTATAACTAGGAGTTTGCCCATTGAGATTATTTCCCTTGGGCTGATCGAATCCATACAATCAATCTACCCATATGGTAAAAAATCCTCTTGGGTCGGTCGATTGACAGATCGAATAGCCCAACGGAAGGCACTTTTAAAACTTTAAAGGGGAAGTTATCAAGATCATATTCTACGGTACTATGGTCTTTATTCAACACTTGATGGCTTTTGCTTCTTTCGTCTTTTGAGTTAACTCACGTAATAAAAAAATTGTTCTTTTAATATGATCAATTAAGATGTTTGTGAGGCTCAAATTGGCTTATAGATTCAACGGATAATAAAATCATACGTGTTTACAAGAGCATATCCCATGTTGTTTATCGAAGCGCAGCGGTTGTAACCGGCCGAGGGAAGTCATCTTAATTAGGTGGCATTGCTTTTTGCGCGTTACTCACACTGAGCACGTGCTGAATCTCAGATCGGACAATAATAATAAACACATCAACCAAACGTGATTAATATATTTATACTATCTTTCGTCAGCGACACCGTTCGTGTATAATAAAAAAGAAAGTAACCTATAAGTTCTTTCAGGTCTATGCCAAATTCTATCGTCGTTCAGTTTAGTCGTTTAGGCGGCAAACTCTAACTAACATCCATTCATTTTAATTTTCGCGTTTATAATATTAGGCCCTAATTATTATCTATCAGTATCTTACATCTTTAATTTTTTTTTTTTCAAATTCATCGAAATCCGTTCAGCCGTACCATCTAAACTTTCGCATTTATAACATTAATATAATTTGATTGGCCGGTTACTAAGGATGGCCACAGTCAGACAATTAATGCAATGCGAAAATTAAAATGGATGGATGTTTGTTAGAGTTTGCCGCCTAAACGACTATACGAATCTCAATGAAATTTGGCATAGACTAAGGGATCTGGAAGAACTTATAGGCTACACGGTGTCGCTGGCAAAGAAAATATAAATATGTTATTCACGTCTTATTGCTCTAATAAGTGGAAACATCTTTAAGATTTTTAATAGTAAGAGGTTAACATTATTTTTGTTAATTTATTTTAATTATCTGTTCTCTGTATTCATAATACACGGAATTCTGATTTGCAATTGATATAATCCTATGTAAAAAGCAGATTTCTATTCCTTATCTTATCAGTTTACCCGGTTGGGTTTTCTCAGATAGGTTAGAAATTTCTTGTATTGTTTGACGTGATATTGCTACAAGACTCCTCTTGTATCTGATTCCAATTAAATCCATAGACGTGTTATAAATGACGCTACATTATAGAATTCACATTTATCTATACCATTTTTAATATCATTTCACTTTATTTCACAAATATCTCGCAGAATAATTTAAAAAATATGTGGACGCCATATTGCTTAGTACCTCTGTTTACTTTTTTAAATTTTCAATAGAAACAAATGACAGTGATGTAACGGTTTATTGAAAATATCGACATATTCGGGAATTTGGATCATTTTTATCTATGTTTAAGGATCTACACTTTTTGGATTGGATTTTGTTTTCTATAAAATGAAAATAATCTAGTAGTTTTACAGATCTAGATTCTATTTTATTGTTTTATAATCTTAAAAATTTCACCGATACGGATCCGAGTTTATTTCATACGGATGTCCGGGTCACCACTAGCTCACTCCAATTTTTGTTAAAGGTTTTATATCTTTGAAGTGCTCTTGTATAGAAAATTGTGGTAATCTTAAAATCGTTAAAGGCTTCGTGCAAATTGAAATTTCGTACATTCCTAAATTATAAAAATTACATCAGTTACTTCAGCTAGTCAATTAAGGTCAAGAAATCGAACCAAATATAAAATTGGACTTGTTTAGAAAAAATATTCGCGCTTGAATATTTAAACAAAATGGCGCGGCGAAAGCACGGCGAAAATAGCTCGTGAGACACGTGTGATGCGGGGGAGGTGCGGGGGCGGCGCGGGGGGCGGCGCACACCGGCCGCAACGTGCCGCACACAGCCGCGCCCGCGTGCGCACACCGCACGCACACTGCCCCGCAAGCCTCACGTGTGCGTATCGCCTGACCACCTCGCCCCGCGCACTTCTACTGCACCGACTATATTTTTTTGTTTACTGTCTGTGGAAATTTACCAGATTTTTATTATACACGCTATTGAGAAATAAATATCAATTATTTTAATAAAAGCTATTTTACCTTGACTAGAATATATGGTTGGTCTACGAACGTAATTCGGAAAACAAATTAATGTTATCTAAAAAAGGCTTCCCGATGTCTTTTTGAGGCACATTTGTAGTAAAAAATTATTGTAGAAGAAACATGAAAGTAGGTAAATTACATACAAAAGCTTTTATTTGCGTTTGCAAACCAGTGTCGATGAACTGTGATTCGATATTATTCAACGCTTGCGTTGTCTTGACCATTGCATGCGAGTTCGCGAGACAGTGACGGAGATATGGCGCGTACGTGAGAAAGTGAGACAGATGCAGAAGGTATCGCGTGCATCCAAATGTTCTTACGATGATATTATGTTCCATTGATTAGTAAACAAAATGCGTTAGTAATCAAAGTACATTTATTAAATTGGTACTAAGACCCTGTACCCTGGGGAAACCCTGTACAAGCATTAATTGCTACAGGAAAATACCAAATGCACCACCACGGAGACATTAAAGATAGGTGATGTAAGAAAAGATAATATCCATTTTCTGTACATCCATTCCTTTAACAGACAGCTTCATTAAAAGAAAGCAGGTAATAAATACCTTCATTCGCACGTTAATTGTGTATAAATTATTGTTTTCCTGTTCATAATAAAAATGCCTAATAAAAATTTAAACCAGTTTTAAATGGAATTTTCCATTGCCACACTTGTGAATGACCATTGTCCCGGTCATAATACTCCGTTAGTAGGGTAACCATGTCTTAAATGATAAAAATAGGACAAACAATCTAAGAATAAACCCAGTAGGAATAAAAAGTAAATATTCAAGCTACGTCTTGACCTAGGAGAATAAGTTACATAACAGTTTTAACTTTCAGTTTCGTTAAAATGCGGTGACCTTGACTAACTCGTCTAGTCTTAAAGTTCATGTTTTTATAATCGAAACACAGACTATTATCAGTTACATATTTACGCAAAGATGAAGCTAAAATTATAAATTGATTAAAAAATAAACAATTTGCCTCCACTAGTAAGACGTGGCAGTAGACCGATATACGAAATATTTAATTCAGCTACTAAATTCAATTAATGTACCAAAATAGCATATAAATGATTGCAAAAAAACTTAGGTAAATATAGAGTGTGAATATGGTAAGGTTAACTCTATTGTACACGCGCGTTGATTGCCACAGAGTAAATATGTTGGTCAGACAGGGCAACGCATATTGAACGGTAAGCGATTCGCACGTGATTGCCGTGCTAACAGCTAACAGCCGGACAAAGAATTAATTAGACATTATTACATTCCGCAGACTGATTTTTAACAAAAAAACAGTAAAATATAATTTTTAGAGAGGTTGTTTCTTATTTCAATGGTTATTGAAAAACGTTATAAGAAATGCGACCAGGATTGTAATAAAACTCTCATCTTTGTAAAATTGGGCAGCCATTAAATCTAATTCTTGATCGGAATGTGACAAATTATTTGATTAATTCATGACCCAATAACTATAAGAAATATCTAGCCGGTGGTGGAAAATTTTGTTGTTTTCTTTACCACGTCCTTCATAATTGTTCTATAATGTTATATTTATCAATATTAAGTCCGGCCAACCTTCCGTATTAAGTTTATAAGATTAATTTCGTTATTTTGTCGTTCAGTTTTCAAGCCACCGTTTTATTTCGGAATGTTTTATAAAATTATTAAACACTAATGTAAAGTAAGGTTGTGCTTCCGACAAATAACGTATAACGTGTAACGTGTGTTTGAGTTTTTTATTGTCACTGGTCATCGCGAAATAAAGATAAAAACTTTTTGTTGCATTTATTTAGGTACATTATGTACTAAAAGAAACACGTTTGATGTCACGTGAAGTGTATTGAAAAAACATAACAGATAAGGGAATTGCATCATATATATTTTATATTTCTCATTACATATTTCAAAGGCATCGGAAATGGTTAATTGAATTTTTTAGTCAAATGAAGACAGAAACAGATAAAAAGATTGATATAAATAATTATGTCTGGTATAAATATTAACGAAACGGTGCCCTTCGCTAATATTTTTTTTCGTTCAATTTATTACAATTTAAAACAAGAGGCTCCTTGAACATTAAAAACAATTCGAAAACATTGCGTAAAACGTTGCAACTGTAAACATTTCTAAAGACCATACAATAAACTCCGTTTACATAACTTTATCTACAAATTAATATCAAAAACGTAATAATAGGATAATCTAATAAGGCCCATTTCATATTTTTTTTTTTGTCATAAAAATAGTTCGTCAGATTGTATTCAGATAAATGGAACGATCGGAACGCGCCTACTTTCACGTCGCGTGTATTCGGTAGCCGTTGTCCAGGCAGTTACGTCACGCCGCGCTGTACTCGCGTCGACACGTGCTCGGCAACGTGACAGCTGACGCGGCCGCACGTGGCGCGACACGCTGTATCCAATTTGCGGTGTTCCTACTGCAATCATAAATCAGGACATTTTTTTTAATTCACACTAAAATTTATACGCACACCTTTATTTGACGGATTGTGCAACAAGCCGAGTTGTTATTTGTTTACTTCTTTTATATAGTTTACCTCCAGAATTGTGGCACATACGATATTCAACTTTTTTTTACTCACTTTAATATAATTGCACGGAATGTTTGTTAATTTTATTAATTTGCCGCATTGTGTAACATTACATAGTATTTCCAAAGAATGGTCAACCTACACGTATCGATCATTGTAATGTTTTGCTCGAGGCGCTGCGTGCCATCGATAAAAAAAAATAATATATATATCAGTCACGGCGACACTCTTCGGATTAAATGGCGGATATTTTATACGCATCGCGTGACACAGGTAACGAGTTCACGTGGCTTTTGTTTAAGCACTAATGATATGAATAAAAACATTTAATACCTGTCAGTCATGATTTTGAAATCGGTTCAGTAGTTTTAAAGCCAATTTCATACAAACAATGAAATATTGTCTTTATTATATATGTTTAGATTAAGTTGAATATTACAAGCCCGATTAACTATAGGTACCTCTCTATAACTAACACTAAAGAGAAGAATACGATCCTATCAAACAAGTCTTGCTAGTCTGATTGACTAACGTTAACCGTTGTAAATAGACGGGTAATTGTGACCTTCTGTAGCCTGTTTAAATTGATAACGAAATTATGTATGTAATTACACGTAGTTTTAGAATCGAGATAGTAGTCACGTGACAATTACGAACCGCTATTCGTACTGTTATTTGCTATTTTGACAATAACATCTTTTTATGCATTCAGGGTACGTGCAGAAAAAGGGGAGGGGGCGCAATACCATAATAACGTAATAAAGTCTCTTTCGAAGTAGTTAATATCTATTTTGCATTTTTCGAATATCTGCTACTGTGTTTCTCTTGACAACGACGCCTGTTTTAAGACACTCATGAGATGAATGACGCATGTAACGTTATATTTATAGCAGTGTTAAAACCAGTTGAAAATAGACAAATGTATTTTTGAATGTTATTTATAGCAGTTACCTATTTCACGTGTGCTGTTATTAGCTGATATTTTATAGAGTTTTTGTGATGTTTTCGAAGTCTATCCAAACCTTTGGACTTGTCAAATCGATAATGGATAGTTATTATTACTTTGAAGTCGGTGTCAGTCAATGTAGATTCATTACTACACGTTACTATACTTTCAATTGTCAATTGTTATGGTAAAAATGTAGAAAGCCTTACGTATAAATACACTGCATACCTCGGTTGACACCGACATCAAAGTAATAATCATTGTACAATATAGACATACCAGCTACAATAAGGGAGGTTTACTATTTTCAAGGAATTATTTCTTTACTTTTTAGTGTACTGTTTTTTTAGAATATATTGTTTGGAAGTCGGTTTTGTTTTTTTATTAAAAAGTTTTCGCAAAGTAATGTGTATTCGTGAAGCAACTCGCAGAAATGATTTCTTAAAATAGAAATATCGATAAAATCACATCTATGTTAATATTTTTGTAATGCTAAGGTCTGTTTTTTATCTATTTTATTATCGCAATTAATTTTTTACATTCATTACATTAACATAAACGTTACGGCCATGGTTTGTGATGTTACTTCTAGATTCATCCACTCTAAGAGCAGTGGAATTTTCCTACGTTCGTTGATGTTGTATAAGTACTTTAATTTACTTTAATTCTTTTGAATATTTAATTTATGTTGCTTTTTTAACGGTCATCATTATTGCTCTCTAGTTCATCAGTACCAGCTGATCATATTAGATCATAAACAGTGGTAGAGCCCGCTTTAACATCTTCGCACGAATGGGCCGGCTCGCCCAGTGTAATACCACGACTACACAGAAAAAAGTGAAGTGGAAGCAATTCCGCGTTTCGTCTGATGAGTGTGGTGCCGGAGGCCTAATTTAAGTCCCTTTCCCTTTCCGCCCTTTTCTTAAGAGGAAAGGAAAAGTGGATTTAAAGGTGGAGTAGACGCACAGGAAGAGCAAATAACCTATTTATGTGTGTCTCTTCCTCCGTCAATAAAGGGTAGGCAATGCATTTGTATTTGCGAATGTTTATAGGCAGCAGTTACATTCCATTTCGGTGAATTCAGGTGGCCGCTTGCTCGTTTGCCACCTTATTTACTAAAAATATATGTATGTTAAAAGCTATTAAAATGTTCAATATTTGGTATGTTTCTTTAGCATAGACTAGATTAGAAAATGATTTCTTGGCAATAAAAGAAGGTTAATATAAGTAACGCCCGACCTCTCACAAACAGATTATTATCTGGATTGTGTCTCAAGGCCAAATAAAACGTTTGTGAATTAAATAATATCTATACTACGGATTTAAAATATGTTTTCAATTTTTGTTAAAATTTTTTATAATAAGCTGATCATCGGCTGGTGACGATCTAGAGGTGACCAGATGTTATAAAACTACACTGGTCCAAGATTGCTTTACTTCACACATTTAGAATTTACTCTCAGAAATGTGCAGTTTTCACCATGTTATCCTTCACCGTAAAAACGTCTGACAAATAAAAAAAAAGATAAAATGCTTCCTGCTTAAAGATAAATCTGGAAGTTGATTGAAGGATAAAATCCGCGGAAATATAAAAAGTATGGTCACCCTACACGAGTCATGAAACAACCTTTCTATAGTTTTATGGTGGACTGTACTGTGTAACTGTGACTGTGTATGGTCTACTATGGACTGTGTACAGTGTAGACACGGCCTTGACTGACATAGTTGCGGTGAAAATGTTTTTAGTATCCGTGTGAAGGTTGAAAGGAACGTATTAAAAAAAAAACTTAAATAGTTTACAATTGAATAGAGTCATATAATGAGTTTTTCAATTGTATAATACTTTTATTACCTATACTAATATAATAAAGCGTAAACACACACTTCTTTGTTGCCTAAGATGTCAGCAATCACAGCATATTTTCGAATAACTCTTTTTTTAATAAAAAGCCCTACACTTACGTCACGTTTTAGGCTTTATATTTTCACGCCATTAAACATAGGGGGTAAATATTTTTCATAAAAACCCTAATGTAGGAAAGAGACCATAAGTTGCTGCCAGCATCAAGGAAGCAAGATTGCCAAGTTTTGACATGTCATGTCATTTTGACATTTGCAATTGACAATTTGACACATGTAAACAATAAAATAATTATATGGCGATGAAATCGCGCAGGAACATCTAGTTGCTAATAAGATAAGAAATTATAAAAATAGTATTTATAAAATTAATTAGCAGAATAACTAAACTGTAGGTTAACAGTATAACGATATCATAAAGATAAACTATTACGTAATATGTTTAATAATAATTCAATATTATATACAATCTATTATTAAATAACAAACTTTAAAAAATTGTATGCAGAATTTAAGCTAAGATTAAGAGTTTATAAGAGATTAAATCAATAATCCATGTCTATCTCAAAAAAACAAAGCGGAATGTAATCATATCTCAGTTTTAATAGTATTTTATAATAAGACATCCTAAAGGTGACAACCCTACATCACGTGTGCGTTTTCATAATACCTTGATTGTAGATTGCGTCAACGTGAATCGACTACTGAAGAAAATTAGTACCGTACTTTAAAATTGATACCACTAGATTGTCGGCATAAACGTCACGTCCCTAGCTGACAGCTGTCAATGCTTATGTGTTCTTACAGACTATGCTCTACATCTGTGCCAAATGTCATGGAGATCCGTTCAGCCGTTTAGGCTACAATCTAACAAACATCCATCCATCCATCTAAACTTTCACATTTATAATATTAGTAAGAAGTAATACTATGATGACTATGATTTACCAAATAAGGAAAACAGGAATCGGACACTATGTCCGGTTCTTTCAAGGTTATAGTCTATTACGGTCTAAAAAAAATGAAACTTTGCGTGAGTTTTTTAATTATCTTTGTGGTTTTCTTATGGCCGATTTACCACCCCCTCTTTGTTCTACCACTGTAGGCGCGAAAAGTCTCCTTTCACGCTATACATCAATCACTTTCTAAACCTACCTCTACCGGTATATCTCCACGAGCATAACTAAAGTTATTGTGTTTTAATAAGTAAATTAGTAGATGATTTGAATGTTGATATTTAAATACTTAAAAATAACGAAAAGCAAACAACAAATCAAGTAATACTGATCTGAACTACGCCATTTTGCGTGAATGGCGTGTCAAACAGCGCGTGCGCATGGCGAGAGCACGTGACTTGTGACGTCACGCGTCCTGCACCCGGATAAGGGACAATCATGATGTCACATACTGACGTGGAACTTGTGTATGCTTTTCTAATTGGAATATTATTAACTACAGGTGTGGTTACAGTTAAGCTGTTTGTAAAAGAAAACCTCGTAACTATGATAAATTGTTGGCGATTTATACAATAACATATGTACATCTTACTTCTTACTAATATAAATGCGAAAGTTTAGATGTATGTTTGTTAGAGGCCGCTTAAATGTCTGAACGGATCTCGATGAAAGGCATAGATGTAGAGGATAGTCTGGAAGAACACATAGGACTTTTTTTATTTACGCGGGCGGAGTCGCGGTTGAAAGTTAATGTATAATATTATTTTTGTCGTGATATTTGTGTGTCGAAAAAGTTTTCAGGATTCCAAATTCAACGCGACGGAAAGTGAATCGGTACACCAGACAAATGCACAGTAAATAGTGATGCAATAATGTATGGAAATGGTGTTAATAAAATATATTTTATTTGTATCTGCGATATTATCAAAGTCTTCACGAATAAAAACAACAAATATATTATCAAGATAAACACTAGAAAATCAAGTTGCTTATTAAATTAACATATTTTCAACTACATTATAAAAGCCGTTACAAACTGGATGAGATTTGACACAAACAACCAACGTTCCATTATTTTCAAGTTGGAATGTTGGCGTGTTGGTATGTTGGGTGAAACGTGTCCACACACGTGATTGCCGAAGTGTTTACGCAGTTCGTTATCTTTCATTTTTCATCCGAAATGTTATATCATTGTTTATTTTTAGGTATAATCAATTTGTGCATTACAACTTTGTTATCTTTAAAATAGAATAACATAAATAATTTTCCCATATATTAATAACAATAATATTATCTTTGATCGGATCTTTAAACGTTTTTTTATAATATAAGGTGGCAAACGAGCAAGCGGCCATCTGAATCCACCGAAGTGGAAAGCGTCCGCTGCCCATAAACATCCGCAATTGCAGATGCGTTGCCTACCATTAATTGACGGAGGAAGAGACGCACTTAAAGAGGACATTTCCCTTACCTATGTGTCTCCTTCACCGTCAAATCCCCCTTTTCGTCCCATTCTTTTCTCTTAACAAAAGGGTAGAAAGGGAAAGAGACTAAAGTTAGGCGTCCGGCACCACACTCATCAGACGAAACGCGGAGTTGCTTCCACTTCACGCCTGTTTTCTGTATGGTCGTGGTATTACACCGGGCGAGCCGGCCCATTCGTGCGAAGATGTTAAAGCGGGCTCTACCATTGTTGAACCAAACTAATCCAAATTAAGGTGTGTGCCCATTTTGAGATAACCTAAGTCTACAATCTTACTACCTAAGTAATATTATAAATACGCAAGTTCATATGGATGGATTTTTGTTAGAGTTTGTAGCCTAAACGACTGAACGGATTTCGATTAAATTTTGCATAGATGTAGTACATAGTTTGGAAGAACATGCTTTTGTTTTTTAATGCCTCGCGAACTTCACGGACGAAAGCTAGTATTAAATATAACTATAATAGACTAAAGAAACAGTAATTACCTGTCTATGGAAGCAGGAAAACTCACGTGAACAAGATAGCCGGAAATCCCCAACATTATGAGAATCAGATACTTACTGTTGTTATTTTGTGTAACACTTCCTTGCAAGGTATCCCGTGCGAACTTCACATTGTATCAATCATTGTTTTATTTATTATTACTGTAAGGAAGTCGTTTAATTGTATACGATCATAATAACTTACAAGTCATATGAATTTTCTTAATACACACAACATTAATAACTTACTAAATAGTCTATTTGTTCTTCCCGACTATCCTCTACATTTTCGCCGAATTACGTTGAGATCCGTTCAGCTGTTTAGTCTTCAAATTCTTAAAAAACATCCATCTATTTCGCATTTATATCATTAGTAATAGTAAGATTAGTAAGACAAGATACAAACGGAATATCAAATACTACTTGATTTCTTATTCACTTTAGTAAAAGTATTAGACATAGAAAAGTTTCGATTAACATCTGGAAAATTCCAAATGAAATTTCAACGTTGACTCAACGGCGTCGGTCACGTGACCGTCGCGCTGCGTGCGCCGCGTCACGTGACATTTGCCCGCCGGTGTCAAGAACCGATTGCCACACATTAGCAACGCATCTATTTTGCAATATTAAATCTTAATCCAATATTAGTAAGAATTAATTTTCAATGAACATTATTATTTTGCATTTAATACGTTACTTGAAGCGATTCTGGATACAGTTCAACTATGTTACAATGTTTGATTTTCAGTCACACTGCGAAATGGCGGAATTTTATCTGGCAAAATAGAAATTCCTTATTACCTTATTGAAAGTATTTAATTCAAGGATAAATCTAGAAACTTTGGTTTGCAACTTTCTCATATTTATGAGTTTTCATTTTAGCGGTGGATGTTCCTAGTAAATTAATTAATCACCAAAATAACCCAAACTGTAATAAATAAGATTTTAAAACTAACATTGATAAGATAAAACTACACAATGCAATTGTTATTCTAAAATTTTCCATGTAGTGAGTACAATTCAATTACAGATAGTATGAACTTGTATTTATACACTCGAAATAAGAAAAATGATTTTACACATGTTCTATTCGTATTTCAACTCATAAAATTCAGTCCACCTAAGTCCTAACCATTCATATATGTGTAACTTCGTAACTTTGTCTTATTTACTTAATACCTTATGCCAGCACGCGGCATTAAATACTAGATGTCGCTCGCGTGAAATTAAATAAAAAAAGGTAAAACATAGCCCATGTTATTCAGTAATAACATAGCTTTTTACAGGTGCAGAATTTTTGAAATTGGACCAGTAGTTTTTGAGTTATTTCAAAACGTACAAAAATCCAAAAATACGAATCTTTCCTCTTTATATTAGTTAAGTAGCCTATGTTCTTCCAGACTAGTTCTTAATCTATGCTGAACATTAAGACGTTATTGAGATACCTTCTTTCAGACCTTTGAAGGATATAGGAGGGACATAGGAAGAGGAAACATCCTTCTATGCGTCCCCATTCGATCGATTAAAGGTGTGCAACGCAATTGTGTTCTTACAGACTATCACCTACATCTGTAACAAAATCATCAAAGTCCGTTCAGCAGTTCAACCTTCAAACTCTTACAAACATCCATCCAACTAAAGTTTTGCTTTTTATAATAAACTGGCTGTTCCCGTGCGGCTTCATCCACATGGAATTATAAAAACTTTATTTTATTGTTTACATTTTATTTGCAAATGTCAAAATAGCAATTACCTTACTATGGCACTCTTGCTTCCTTGATGTTTGCAGCAGCCTATGGTCTCTTTCCTACATTGGGGTTTTTATCCTTTTAATGTACCCTTAAGTTTAATAGCGTGAATATAGTGTAATTGCTGACATCTTACACCACAAAGAAGTGTGTGTTTACGCTTTATTATATTAATATAGATTGTTTTGCATTTATAACGATAGAGTTTAGATTTTTTTCCTGCCTACTTTAAATTACTGTAATATCCTTACGTAAACTGAGGTCCATTTTATTTTATGACAAGAGCTGAGGCTAGTCTAATAGTATTACTCTTGCGTGTCCTAGCTATCTAATAAATCGTAGGCACGTGCGCGAAGTTAGCGAGGGTGAGTGGGGACAGGGGGAAGTGGGGGGACGCTGTCACATGTCGCGACTCACGCGCCCAACGCGACCTCATAAATATGATTATTTTCAGCCTTCATGAATTTCAAATATTGATTCATTTAAGCAAAGTTGTACCGCTTAGGGATGTCCAGGATAAAATACCTTCCTTTTTTATAAACACATAAATCAAGAGATCGTATCCATAATACCTTTTGCCACCTTTTATGAATTAACTTAGGACATTGTGACCTTGACTCAAGGTTAAAAGAACAATATGTTAAAAGAGAAAGTGTCACTTTTAAAACAATATTTAAATATTACGGTTGATATATTTACATTTTTTTATTTCTCTGTGATTTTCTTTTTAATAAAAATAAAATTGCCGCACCGTTAGTTACTCTGATGTTGTAGTTGTACTTTAAAATATGTCGTTATACAAAATGACTAATTAAGAAATCAAACAACTGTTTTCTATTTGTGAATAAATAATTCTTTAGCAGAATTTAAAACAATAAAAAAAAATTTTTATTGAAAAGACAGAGAACATTTTTTTTTAAAATCACGTGAAATGCAAATGGCATTGGTCGTATTAGATTCAAGACGCAACAGTTAGTTCTTGAATGTTAAAATCTACAATAGAAATGAAAAGTAAAATAAAAACACGCGCTGTCTGGCTGTAACTAATGTTAATGAAAACAATAAATACACAATTCAAATTCCAAGGACATTCAGTGTTCGGTACATGTACGGAAATTGGCGAGGTATAGTCAGCTCTTTATTTGGCACTTCAGGAATAATACTACTATTCTGCCACGAGGCAAATAAAATTTTATGTACTATACCATGTTATAGTGACAAAGAAATCTAGCTAGGATTTTATTGGTAATTCTGTTTGTTTGTTAGATATAGAAAATGACACAAATGCTAGATCGATTAGAGCCCGCTTTAACATCTTCGCACGAATGGGCCGGCTGGCCTCCAGTTATACCACAACCATACAGAAAACAGGCTTGAAGTGGAAGCAATTCCGCGTTTCGTCTGATGAGTGTGGTGCCAGAGGCCTAATTTAGTCCCTTTCCCTTACCACCCTTTTCTTAAGAGGAAAGGATGGGAAGGAAAAGTGGATTTCACGGTAGATCAGTCGCATGTCCTCTTTATGTGCGTCTCCTCCTCCGTCAATTAAGGGTAGGCAACGCATCTGCATTTGTGGATGTTTATGGGCAGCGGACGCTTTCCATTTCGGTGGATTCAGGTGGCCGCTTGCTCGTTTGCTACCTTATATTATAAAAAAAATGTATTATAATTTGACAATTACAGTGTTATTATGAGCAAATGTTATTTAGTTTCACTTATCGGGTCAGATAAGTTTATCTGACTATAGATCCAACACGTTGCTTGTAATCCACGTGTCGTTTTACATTTTATGCCAATATCGAAACAGCGTGAATTTATTGTTTCATATGCGGGGCACGTTGCAATTGTTTATGCATGACCCAATTTTAAAATCATCTCCGTAAGGCGTTGTTGTTTTGTGTTTTGAAGAAAATGTGCTAAATGCACACCTTACTGGACCTTTTAAAGCACTTGCTGGTGACAGAAGCGATCATATTTGGTTCTTCTTTCTGCTAATACTGACGCACGATGACTGAATTTGCTTGTCGGTGCAACGCTTGGTAAGCGATATAGGACTCTGTTGCTTTGTAATAACAACTAAATTGCCTTGCGATATTGCCAGTTACATAGGGTCAGACAACGCAAAAACAAAGGTGTTTTTGTTTCGGTTGGGTGCAAGTTTTAACGACAGCCTTACAAATAAACGGGGTTTAAAATTAAACTTAGGAATAAACTGAGTATAAGCAAAATTTGTACTAATACTTGCTTATACTTAGTTTATTTCTAATTTTAACTTAATACCATGTTTGTTATATTTGTTGGACTTTGGCATCAATAAGCTAATTTTGGAACCAGCTTTTTATATTCGAACATAGGTGACATCCTAAAAACCATCAAGTTTACCTAAGTTTGCCTTACAGATAGCTAGCTTCCGTCTGAGACTCAGTCCGTGTGAAATTAAAAAAAAGAAGTGGTCTGCAAGTGTACATCCAGACCATGTTCTACATCTGTGGCAAATTTCATCGAGATCTGTTCTGCAGTTTAGGCTACAAACTCTAACAAAAATCAATCCATCCAAACTTTCGCGTTTATAAAGGAAGATTCTTTATCTTATTTGTTTGTTTTTCCAGTTACAATTCTAACGATGGCTTCGGTCGTGCGGGGGCGGGCGGTGCGGGCGGCGCGGGCGCGGGGGAGCAGCTAGCGTTCGCAGCGCCCTCTGAAGACGAAGCGGACTTCGCTACATACAAGAAGGGGAAGGTGTTGAGGGCAAGTCGAAATGATTATGCCCGATTTATATCTCTTTTATGTTAACACGCTCAATGCAATCGAGGTTTTCGAATCGATGGCATTGAGAGTGTTAAGTCACAATTAAGTAGTTCCCATATTCTTTAAATAACAACGTATGTCAGAGTCGTTATTCTTCTAAACTAAGTGAACAATATACAAGACACGTTTTTGAATCTAATGAAATATCTAAATGTACGTGGTTATTTTTGCCTCCTTCGTTTCTGCATTATTTTTGTTTCTACAAGAATTTTATTTATCTCTAAGCTTACAATTAAAAGATTTAGATAACAACTAAAGGCGCTTACAGTGATGTATTGTTAAGAATTGGTACACAAATTCTCTATGTTTTTACCAGTATTTTTGACTCGTCCTTGACTTATAAAATATATTTGCAAACTGCAGTCTGACCTTTTATCTCAGCTTGTTGTCTAATATTGACGTCAATGGCGAACCGCTTTCTAAATAGGATAATACGGATTTACACAAAATTCTAAGAATTGATGATTCATCAGATTCTTAGAAAATGTCAATAGTGTGTGCATTTCGTAATGTAATTCAACGACATACTTTCAATTTTTCCTTATTATAAGATTACTAACTCTCGCCCGCGATGCCGTCCGCGTCGAATTAAAAAAAACACAAAAGTGAATAGCCTTTGTGTTTTTCCAGACTATCCTATAGGTCTACGTAAAATTTTATCGAGATCCGTTTAGCCATCTAGGCTACAAACTCTAACAAGCCATCCATCTAAACTTTCACATCATTCAAATTACAGTTTTGGGGTAATTTTGTTTTCGAATTCTGGCTTCATTTGTTTGTTTATTAACAAGTTATTTCTACCCACAGCAAGATCCGATGTCGCACCGGATCATAGAGAAACGCCGCCGCGACAGGATGAACAACTGTTTGGCGGACCTGTCCCGCCTTATCCCCCCCGAGTACCTAAAGAAGGGGAGAGGCAGGGTGGAGAAGACGGAGATCATAGAGATGGCGATACGACATCTCAAGTTCTTGCAGGATCGCGTCAATGGTTTGTAAGATCAAATCGTTTATCACACTACCCTACACAAAAATGATTTATGAAATTTGGTGGTGGTATTCCGGAATCTGACGTGCGGATCTTACATGAGAGAGATAATCATTCCCACTTTACATTGGTACAGCTAGCGAGGTCCAGCCGGGTGCAGGGGAGGGACACTACCGCGCAGGGTACCAGGAGGCGGTAGGGGAGGCGCTGCGCTACCTGTCGGAGGCGCACGGCTACCCCGCGGACGGGTTATGCGCGCAGCTCGCCACGCACCTGCAGAGGCACTGCGATCACGTCACCAAAGGTGCTTAGCATATCCTCTTTTAACTACAATCATTTGTTTTTTAAGATCATAGATGGCGCTGTTCAATTACTAGATCGCGCTATAAGATGTCTAATTCTTTTTTTAGAGAAGTAATTAATGCAACATAATTGTGTGTCTATTTAGGTTTACTATGCAATTTTTTACGTGAATTGTAGCAAAGTTCGCGGTCGTATGACGCAGCGCAACTTGCTTTTATTGTTTGTTTTTTTTTATTAGAATAGATATCCATTAGATGCAATCCAAGAAAAGACTACGCTTCCAATTTGTTTCAGAGTCCAGTTTTGAACCGTTAGCGCTCAGTCGCGTTGCGCTAAAAGGCAGCATTATTATGAGTTAGTAGGACTGGTTTTATTATTTCCCACGAAATTACCACATCAACACACGACCTTCATCTATGATAAACACAATCTATAAGACTGAACTTTTTTGATATGCACAATACTAAAGAGATTCTGTCAAAGAAGGTCCTAAGTTATTCGAAGTAACTTAAGTCTTTTTCTTTAACTATTCCAGGAGACGGCAGCCGCGACAAGGGTCGGTCGCTGGGCTCGTCCTCGGAGACGGCGAGCTCGTCCAGCAGTTCGCTGGGCTACAGCAAGGCGCAGGCCGCGCCGCGCGCGCCGCCGTACGCGCCCGACGTCTACGATGCAACTACTGACGGCCCTTACAACATGGACTGTGATAGAGGTGAGCACACAGAAGTAGGTAACGAACACTGAAGTTTATGGTCCCTTTTAAATTATTGATTACAGTGAACTCCCTGCTGTATTTGTTCTCCAAATAGTGAACTCTCAAAGTTATTTCCCGGTATCGTTTACCTTCCTGAACCCTCCTTCCTATTTTAAATTCTGAAGATTTTTTAGGAATCACTGGTTTAGAGTGAAATCCTTAATTGCAGTTGGTATCATAGAACCTTTTAATATTTTCAGTGGTGGGTCCGGTGGAGAACGGCAGCGCCATGTCCGCTGTAAACGGTCATGCGGGGGGTGCGCCGGGTGCAGGGGGTGCGTCGGGCGCGGGGGGTGCGGGGGGCAAGCGCGAGGCGCTCCGCAAGCCGCGCAAGCCGGAGCACGACGACTTCATACACTCCTACAAGTTCAAGAATTCCATAGAGAGGCGTTTCTCAAGGTCACAGGACACTGAGGTAAGTAAACTCAAGTCATGTGTCATGTTTTCACTCGCAAAACCGTCCGTGTGGTTAAAAAAAAAAACAAAAGCACATAGCCTATATGTTCCTCCAGACTAAACGGCTGTTTAAGCTGCAAAGTCTCACAAACAACCATCCATCTATACTTTCGCATTTATAATATTAGTAAGATATTTAGATTTTGTAATCCTCCAAACTATTGCTGATAATTCTTTATTTTCACTTCTGTGAAGATGAATGTGTTGATAACTTTAATAAATTGTATAATATCTCTCTGTGTAGGCAGTGGAAAGTCAGACGCGCGTCGTCAACGGCAAGGCGTACTCGCACAAGAGACGGCGCGCCGCGCGCCCCGCGCCCGCCGCCTCCACCTCCGCCTCCGCCTCCACGGAGGAGGCGCGCGACACCTCGCCGCAGGTCAGCACTCACACTGCACACTGAACACTGCGCACTGAACAATGCACACCGAACACTGCATACTGCGCACTGAACACCCAACACTACATACTGCGTACTGAACACTGCATACTGTACACTGTACACTGTACACTGCACACTGCACACTTTACACTGTACACTGCACACTGCACACTTTACACTGCACACTGCACACTTCACACTGAACATGCAGACTGTACGATGAAGTACACAGAGTTATACACTGTACTGATTACGTTTGTACTTTCAATAAATATTAGTTATATGAAACGTGTGTGGGAGGCATAGTTAAAGTTGCCGTGCACTGTGTGGCAGGACACGAGCAGCGAGTCCCCGCACCGGCACGTGTACGAGCAGTTCGGCCAGTACGAGTACGAGAAGCCGCCGCCCGCGCACTACGTGCCCGTCTTCGCGCTCAACACGCTCGGTCGGTATTGCTTCTTTGTGGCCATTTCGATACGACATCTACATCGACTGCTTTCTTTTTAGATCATTTTAAACTATCTAAAAAAAAAGCAAACTAACGAAAAAAAAAATTATAAATGGGGCATTTTTCCTGAGTTACTGATTAGAGTTACCAATAAAGAAATAAAGAAATACGGTAATGTCAATTGGAAAATAATTGCCTAATCTATATTTGTATTTAGGTATATATTGATATAACTCAAAAACTACTGAACCGATTTTAAAAATTCTTTTACCGTTAAAAAGGCATTTATCTGTGAGTAACATAGCCTGTGTTTTGTTTATTAATTTTTAATTTAACGAGCTGGAAGTCGGTAGCGACAGCTAGTACTTGGTAAAGGGTTAGCAAACCATTTAATGATAGTACGACAATAAATCATTCATTCATATACAAATTGTCAATGAAAAAACATGTAATGTATGAAATAACCAACTAATTTAAGTCCCTTTCTCTTTACCACCCTTTTCTTATAAGGAGAGGGTGGGGAAGGGAAGGGGAAGTTGATTTGACGGTGGAGAAGATGCATAGAAAGGGGAAATATCCTCTTTACGTGCGTCTCCTCCTCCGTCGGAAAGGGTAGGCTACGTATCTATAATTGCGGATGTATATGGGCAGCCGTCGCTTCGCCATTTTGGCGGTTTCAGGTGGCCGCTTGCGCGTTTGCCATCTTATATTATAAAAACCTAGCAGTTTTGTTTACGTAATTGTGTTGTAGGCAAGTACTACGTGCCGCTGTCGGTGGAGTACGCGTGCGTGTCGCGGCAGCTGCGCGCGTGCGACGCGGCGGGGGCGCGCGCCCCCCTCGCCGCGCTGCACCCCGTCACCATACACGTCAACTTCTCCCCCTGCCTCAACTACCACGTCAAGCGCGACCCCGACCCCGACCCCGACTGGCGGCCCGTCTAGCCACCCCCACACACCCCCACACACCCCCACCCCCAGCTTACAATACTGTTTGTTTCACGTCATGCTTTCGTTACAGCTCTGAAATGAACTGTACTACAAATAATTTGTTGGTAATAGTGAATTACAGGTCATAATGTTAAAAATTTATAGATATTCTGAACGAAACCTATGTATACATAGTCATTATAGCAGAAAAAAATCCTCGACACTATAGAGAGCTTTCTGAAATAGCCAAGACTTAAGTTTATTTTTAAATTATACTATAATTTTTTTTCCTATTAAGGGCGTATGGTCTTTTAAAAATTTAAAATTGTACGTAAAACTTGATATTCCATGTGTTAAATTGTAACGAAGTGTCCGAAATAAATTATGGAAGATCTACGATAGATTATTGAAAACATTTATGAAAAATTATGTACATGTACCTTAATTTTTAAACATTTATATAATTGGCAGCAAATATTAGTATAATAATGTTACACGTTTATAAGCGTCAAAGAGTTATTCGTTTTGATTCGATAAATAAGTCATATTTGTAACTATTCGATTTGGCACATCGGGGATAAGAGCGTTCTTCTGCCCGACGTGCCAACTCAAGGATACTAGTGATGTTCCGCAGTGAAGCAAGACTGGTCGATATGCAGTACGATGTTCTTAGTTACGGCTGTGATAATAAAATTCTACCTAGTCAAGACATTATACTTGACAATTAAAGAGGATTTTGTAAACATTATGTTATTAAAGGCCTGTCCCACCAAATTGTAAATTGTCTGATAACAATCCAACGTGTTATGTGTTGGAAATATAGGATTTTGTTCCCTTATCTGACAGTGACGTCATTTTTAAGCTATCTGAGCCTCAACCAGTGGTGGGACAGGCCCTAAGACTCGTCTATTTAAGTATAGGTAGGGTAGTTGTAACTTCAATTTCCCGCCAAATCCGCAATGGCGATAACTTTAATAAAGTGACAAGTGAAGGCGGAAATTCGCCAAAATGGCGAATGTACCGAAGCATCTTTTTGTAGCTAGTTTAATAGGTTCTCTCGTTGTGCCAAACAACGTATTTGCATTTAAGATTTTTTAAGACCACCTTTTAAATTATTACAATTATCATCAATGGGATATGAGAGATTTTTCTGATTTCAATTTTCTTTTTTTTTTTGTTTGATTTGTTTTTATCTCTTAGCTCTTTTATATTGAATGAATGTGTTGGGAGCTTATTTCGTAGATTTAAGTCTGTACTTACCACAAAGTTGTGCATTGTTTTAAAACCCAGAGTTTTAGCACTGATGTATGTGAGGGGTCTAGGCACGAAAAATAACGAGAAAGTATCAACAATTTTTTGTTTTGTAAGATTTGTGCAGCGGATTTAGAATATACAGATAAATCGTATATAAATTGTGTAAGTATTACGAATACTTTCTCTCAAATTTTCGTGCTACGTCCCCAAGGTTTTAAGTTAATGTAGTTTGTTAAAATGACAGGGTCACCTACAGTATATTTTCTTTGTAATCAATTACTCGGCGATTGAAATCTGTTAATTCTGCGGGGAATTATTAAAACTGTATATAGTTTGGTGTAAGTTTGAATTGCTCTTTGAGCAAATAAGTCTGTTAAATAAATTGTAAATAGAAATATTAAGAGTATATTAATAAATGTTATGTTTTATTGTATTCTGTATTCTTTTATTTTTTCAACCTTTGTCATTAAATGCTTGGAATTTGGAATGGATTTTGTTCCAGAGAAGAATAAGTCGATTCTTGTTGTTTATTCTCTTTTTTAAAAAGAGGCTGCATCGATATTAACACGTCTGAAAGGTTATTGATTATACGGTAAAAACCGAGTGGGTGCCCTGTGGCATACCAAATAAGAATCTTAAAGGGTCACTGACATTATTAACCTTAACATATTGCTCTCAGCATTCTGTAACTTTAGATACTGTTAAGCGTGTCCACGCACTCCAAGTGCCTCGAGTTTTGACAAAAGTATAGGTGTTGAAACTGTCGAAAGGTTTTTTTAAATCGAGAAACACTGATAACATTCTCTCCTGTCAGCATATCTGTGGATTTAAGATGTTTAGTCCAGTACAGCGACATCCGTATCTACTTTTACGGAAACTGTATTGGTATTCTGTGAGCAATTTGTTTTTCTCGAGATACTTTATCAGGCTACAATTTCATTAATAATCAATAGAATATTTGACATTAAGATTAGTAAGGCAATAAGTCTGTAATTGGAAATACCTAGTTTGTTATTCGTGAAACCACTGATACAATGACAGTTCCGGATATTTGGCTCGTTCGAGACTGAAGTTACAAAGATGAACTAATACGTAGACAAGGTGTTCCTTATTCAGTTGGTTAATCTTGTTTTAAGTTTCTAATCATTTTAGAGATTTCATAAGGGTCTGTGGTAATGACATAGAGTGGACTCTGTATGTAAAGATGCGTTTCGTGCTATCTTCAGTCATTTTTAGTCTCTACAGTGAATTCTGTCAGATTTTGCCAATATCTATTGGCTAAAGGTGAACCTACTTTCGATATGGGGGTTCGTGTTTAGTTTTTGCTACAGATCTCTTTGATGAAGACCAAGATCTTTTAATATCTTACTCGCTATTTCGTAATTGAGTTTTATATACTTTTTTTTTAGTACTTATAATTCGAATTGACTTCATCAAAGTAACAATAAGTAGACAAACAGATTTTAACAGGGAGGTGTTATTTCGTTAACTTAGTGTGTGTATATCTCGTTACTTTTTACTCCAAACTAAATACAATAACATATTGCTATTTTTTTTGGTTTGTTTCATTATTTTTTTTATTTTTCAATATCTGCCATTAAAATGGGGCTTTAGATTAAGTCGTTACACTAGTCGATTTTGGTTCATTTTGCTTACACAAATCGTTCCTCTCGTCGTATATCAGCTGCAGTTTGAACAAAGGGAAGATAAAAGGAAAGGCGAAATTCAAAACGAACTTTTATGTAATTAATTATCATAACATCTTTTATTCTATATTGTTATTTTTAAATTTTACATGCTTAGCTCAAACTTTAAGACAGAAATAATATTTAACATCTGGATAATATACAATTCTACTATATTACGATTCACTTAAGACAAATAAAAATTAATATATTGCAAAATATTCCATCGTTACATCGAATACCTCGCAAACAACGCGGGGGCTGCGGGGGCGGGGGACAGGGGACAGGACGGGGCGGGGGCGGGGGCGGGGGAGGGACTCCAGCCTCTTCCTGAACGTATCAAAGCAAATTATAAAAACACGGTGCGTCCTTCACTTTTAACAAAATATATGTAGCCTTTGCTTACACGATAACTATCATTATATTTACATCAAGTTTCTCTACACAATGATATTAAACAACTTTTCCCATTTTATCACAAAGATTTCATCTAATTTCTACAACAATCTTAAAGCGCATCATATCGGGTACGGATTCAAAATAAATCCATTTCGACCAACGGAAAAGATAAAAACGTATTCGTTGTTTCGTTTTGGACAAAATGCGCCTTAAGATATTGACATAAGCATTAATTTACAATGTATTCAACAACCAGATTGAAATGTACACGCGACGTCAACGCCCGAACACAAACAATGCCTCCTTTACATATAAACATAAGGAAATTAAATAAAAATGCGGCTTAAACATACTTTACTCGTGTGTTATAAAATATATACACTGCCTTTAGGCTCTGTTTATTGCAACGGGTTCACTAAATCTATATATTTACGATTATGCATTAATATTAAGTAGAAATAATGGCCGATGGCGTTTTGAAACATCGTAAGTGATAATCGACAGTAGCTCATAAAGCCGCAGCCACACAATTTACAATCACACACTGAAAAGTAAACAAAACCTTAAATTATAATTGCCGTGAAAAGCCATTTTAAATCCGCGTCTTGTCCTTTACAACCAAATACGTCCCGACATGGCGAATTAACTGCCTTTTACAATATTATTCTAATAAAAATATTAAATACATACTTTCTATCGTCATTGCTCCGAGTGGCAAAAAATTTACAAAAATTAGGCGGTCAAAAAACAGGCCCACAAATTTCCTAAACAATGTTACAAACTGGATAAAACTTTTAAATTTACTCACTAGTGTTGTACGTCAGAGAGAATTCTTACAATTATCGATATCGATTTTTTTCCAAAAACGTTTTTTTCAGTCTCATAAAGCGCGTCCATAAACTGTAAAATAGTTTTCCTTACACTTTTAATCAATTTTATATCTTATTGCTCATATTTTCATTAATTCTCACTTGTCACAATTTTAATAAGAAAACAAGGATCAAATAAAAGTGATATAAAGCCACGAACTTTTGCCAGCGCCAGTTCTGAGCAGAGCGGATGGACTCACTGGGCGGGCATTTCTACCGATTTATACCAACATTCTGAACAGCGCTACAAATTAAATATTGCCATATTTTACAAAACAATGCCTTAAGTAGGTAAATAGTGCTATGAAGCAGAAAAATAAATTTACCATATTTTTTATTTGAAATCAGAAAATCACATAGTTATGCGATTTAATTATTACAATAATGTTTTCAATTTAGAAGTAACGTAAATGACGAATGAAACATGTGACAGTATCGATAAACACACATCACTATCTGTACTGCAACAAATTAGGCCGCAATAGAAATTATTACAAAAAAATAATCATCCTGCGATTGAAATGAAAATTACTACAATTACAAAGAAAACATAACAAATAGAATATTTTGCAAGTTTAGTTGAGTGTTCCATTGGTAAGGACGAGCTGTGCGCTGTCGCTTATTGCTACACGAGTACTCATTACTGACACGAGAGAAAACATTCCAAAATACAGAAATTGCTTTCCAATCACATACAAAACGCTAAATAAATATGGTATTGCAATTTAAATCTACAATGTGATATGTATCACAGTGTATATCACCTTCGATATCTAGTGATGTTGCTATGATATATCCCAATTAAAAAAACCCCTTAAACATTATCGACAACGCTAACCTTACCGAGACTATCTAGACCTAGGCACCTAACCTATAGCCAGACATACAAAAAGGGTAAAAACAAAAACAACTATAATTTACTTATGCATTATGCGTAGAAAATTCCAGAGCCGACAAACCCCCGTAATAAATAAGTCGATATAAATATATACTGATAACATAAACAAACGTATAACGTCATACATAATACATACGTACCGATACCTCAGACTCGCCTATATACAATATGTACAGAGGAGAAATTAAAAAAACAATTTGTACTTGCAGAAAACCGTGAATAATATAGAAATATAAGTAATGAAACAAAGTTAGAATATACACTTCACTTCATACAAAAGTCAGCCATACACTGCATACAGACACGCGCTTTGCGTGTACAAAAACATGTGTTATTTGTGTTTGCAGCGCGCGACCGCCGCCGGACACTACCTGTCGCCGCGCCGCGCGCCCGCCGCACCCCCCGCGCCCGCCGCACCGCCCGCATCTGCACACACACAGTGACGTCAGCACACCGCACTCATGTTATAGTGGGCGGGTTGCACTATATATTAGTTGAACAACATGCACATAATTTTCGACAAAAACAATTTAAATTTAATTTACTTTAAATTCGCATTACGACTATTGTAATTTGCTTCTGTGTTTACAATTAATTCTATACACACCAAGGTCAGGTTAAAATAAATATTTAAGCAGATGTAACTGCGTAAAACATGTGTTTTAAAACTAGTTTAACATCTTTAAAGAAACTACGTCTTTAATTGCGATGTTTTTATGATAACGTATTATAATAAAGATTCATACATATATCTGTGTTATTTTCTTTTTATGTAAAAGATCTCAAAACTAGATCCGTTACATCTAAAAACCCCTCCCTTTCTGGTCATAGATCATTTTGTCATATTTAATTTTATGACACAACGGTTATAGTATGTTATATGTCATGAGGTCGTGGTCATGACGTAAATAAGCTAAACAATAAATATTCATTAGACAATTACTGTGAGTGCGCATTTGTTTCTAACACAATGTATGGCAGCATAAACAAAAGTATTAAGTTAAAAAGAAAATAATTACTGTGTATTTTGAGTTTTTACCTAAAATGTACTTTAAAGTTTGGATTATTTATTTTAAAGTGGCTTTTAAAGTATTTTAAACTTGTTTACACATTTTTTTCTTGTCTTACCGGTGTGGGCAGACATCGATTGCGTGTCCCTCGCGTCGTCGTCATCAGGCAGCGCCAAACCAAACTCCCTTCGTAATCGCGAACTCAAGTTCTCTCGTTGACGTTCCGAAGCCGTCGGCTGCGCGTCGAATACTCCTGTAATACATTTACACTTACATTCTACGAGCTGTTCCCTTGCTTCATCCGAAATTATAAAAAACTTTAATTTATTATTAACATATGTCAAAATTCAAATGACTGACAACGAAGACGTTTGAAATTGGGTATTTACTATGGCGACCTTGCTTCCTTGTTGTCAGTTTGTAGGTTTTTTCCAATTTATGGTATCTCCTTCGTTTAATAGCGTGAAAATTTATAGCCTCAAACGTATCGTAAGTGTAGGGCTTTTTATCAAAGAAAGAATTATTCAAAAATATGCTGTGATTTCCGACATCCTTCGCCACAAAGTAGTGAGTGTTTTCACTTTATTAGATGAGTATAGTATAGAGTCAACGGCGGGTCCAGGGGGGGGAGGGTCATGGAGGACATGACCCCCCCTGGGCTGGTTGGTTAAGCTCTTGAGTTGGCCTCGACTATG
>NW_013525135.1:716427-736191 GCF_000836215.1 Papilio polytes
CCCCCCCCTGGCGCCAAAGCTAGATCCGCCCTTGTATAAAGTATAGATATAGATTGAATAGTCTAGTCAAAATATACTCTTTTATGGTCCAAATGGTAAGAATTTAGTTCGATGACATCATTGGCGAGGCTCTGTATCAGTAATTATTGCACATTGTACAGCGGCTGAGGGAGGCGCACGATCTAAATTGGCCGGCTGCCAGCACCGTTCAATTGCTGCGCGGATAATTTTTATTCAGCGATTGTCACGACTACAAAAACTACATTTTCTATTGTTGCAAACGGTTCATTATTGACACAGAATGCGGCAAATGAAATCGTCAACAAACTAAAATCCACTCCTAGTGTATTATTTCTTTAATTTTACGAGAATAATTTAAGTTCCAACATCTGATCAACAACTCTAGTGTAATGCATATGTATCCTAATATTATAAGGAGGAATAATTTGTGTTTTTGTACGTATTGCAATAACTCAAAAACTACTAAGCCGACTTCAAAAATTCTTTCACCATCAAAAGGCCACTTTATCAATGACTACCATATGCCAGGTTTTTCCTATTTTTCAATTCCACGCTGACAGAGTTGCGGGCGAAAGCTAGTAATTCATATAGATGTAATCTTTGTGTCGTCAGTCATAAATGCACTAAGCACCGGATACCATAGCAATGAGATAATCCAACACGCGTCCGCTAAACTAAAATGCTGTATGTAGAGACTGTTGTCAGAGCATATATGCCATATGCCAAGGTCAAATGAAGGGAGATATTTTGCACATGTTTTGCGTCGTGCAACCATAGTTTTATAAGAAAATGCGGCTTATGCATATAACATTTGAGAGGCAAGAAAAACTGTTTAATTATACTAAATTCAATTGGAAACATGCCTTGGATTTTAATAGGATTCTTATTATTCGTATAGGGATATGGTTAGATTGGCATTATAAAAACTTTACGCAATCTCCTAAGTATCATCGCAGATAGTAATGATTAGATTATATATCTGTCATATCAATGGTAATCATAATATCAATCGATATAAACCAACAAGGACATTATATTGCATTTTATGTAAATTTACTTAAGATGTCAAAAGGTTAAGATTGTATTTTTATAAACCTACTGGTTTAATCAAATAATATCATTTTTTTTATAATTCTGTGCTTTAATTCTCTATACCGGCGTATTTTGTAATCAAGACAACATAAGCATGAAAATCATAAGTGGTTAGCGAGGCGCGGGGCCGCAGCTGGCGACTTGCCAGGGCTATTCCTGTACCATTACGCGCTCCAGCCAATTAGTTAAACAAACATTACTAAACACTATACAATTATTCACACTATCAATTGAGTTTGAAAAGGTTTAGAGCCTGTCCCACCACTGGCTGAGAAGCTTATAGCTTAAAATGACTATCAGATAAAGTAACAACATTTTACACGTTCGATTGTTATGTGACAATTTACAAGAATTTGGTAGAACTGACTATTAAAAAACTGTCAAAGCTTTAGGTTTAGATGGTATTATAAATATATGACAACATTTATTTATTGACCACCGATATAACATTAGATGTTTAATGTGCTTGTGCAGTTTCGAAAACCATACTATTTGTTCGAAATCCAAAAAATATTTACAGCAAACTCTATATTGGTTTCTTAGTATTTTTTTTGTTTGTCGTGTCAACGTTATGACATTTAGCCTGAAGAGTGACCGGCGTAGGCAGTTATTCCTGCCGATGGATTTATGTTCGGCGCGGCCCACTCGATATCACCGACATTTCACGTTAACTTTGCACGACGCTTATCTTTCCATCCTGTGACCTAACTCATGTTACTAAATGAAATTTTTTTAATGATAAACCAGAATGTTATTATTGAATGAACATATTAGGGTCGAATTGGCTTTTTGTTATTACATAAAAAAGAGGAAAAATAGAAACTCACAAAGGCCCCGGCGAGATTCGAACTCGCGATCTCCTGTTTACTAGACAGGCGCTTTAACCAACTAAGCCACGGCGCCGTTGGACAGCGCAGCGAAAATTTTCCCTTCATTCGTACCACATGTGTTAATACTGACTTAAATCAACTAAAACATTTTTTTACATCGCGTAATTTAATTAAGCTTGCTTTATTACTTAAGAAAACCTACGAAAAATCGCTTTTAACTCAATCAAAACAGTTAATCTCTACTAGGACATACAACATAATATTTATATATTACGCAGTATAGTTTTATCAGAAACTGGGCTATTTTCGTGTAAACAGTTACTCAATATAATTGTAGAGAAGTTATTCGCGCGATGATAAGAGCTTGAACTTTTATCAATAAAACGATATCGTATCTCATATAACCTTGTTCTTGTTATATACAGAAATACGAATTAATATGTGTTTATAAAACTTGATATTTTAAAGACATCGAATCGTATCTGACATAAGATCACAAGGCCTGCAGAATAAAATTTTGACATTAAAAAAACCAATAAAACATCTGACGACTTGTTTGAAATGAATCACCTAACAATAACTAAGGCTTGATTTCTAGTACTTCCAGATGTTGACAGCAATGCATTTGCTCGTACTCTAATAGGGTAAGTAACAATAAAACAAACGGCAGAGAATAAGAAAATAACTCAATGAGAACATATGGATCAAATTTTCGAGAACAAATAGAGGCATAGGTACCATCATTGTGGTTAGTACTGACCTTTGGGTGTATGTGTGGTGTTGAGGTCCTTGTGCAGGCGCTGCTCGAGGTCATCAACAGCGGCGGCAGCGGCAGCCTCCAGGCGCTGCGGGGAGAGCGAGGCGCCGCCCGACGACTCCGAGGACCACTCGCCCGCCTCCCCGCCCTCCCCGCACGCGGGCGAGCCCGACCCCGAGCCCCCGCCGCCGCCCCCGCCCCCGCCCGCCGGGCATTTGTGCCGCTTGCGGTATTCCGTTATAGAGAGCTAGTTATAAGACATAAGTAAGCAAATGTCACCAACAGATAAGAATGACTACCACTAGTATTAAAAAAAAAGGTTTAGAAATTCAAGCAACAATCAATTCTGCTTCTTTTAAAAATGAATAAAGTTTTATAAAACTGTGCAAATTAAATTATCTATATGCGAACTTGCATAGCATTTAAGTTGCCATAAGGTTTATCATTTGCTACAGGAGATAGAGTTATGCATATGAACAATTTATCGTTTAACAGATTTAGTTCAATAAATAGTTTTCAATCAATGTAATGTAACAACACTCTTTAGCATGAAGTTGAACATTTTTAAAGCTGCCAGAGATTGCAATGCTTACATGCATTATAGCTAAAACATACATATAGTTTATAACTTTTACAATGTATTTTTAACGATATAGATGCAAGACTATGATTAAAAAGTTATAATAACTACCTAGTATCTAGAAAAATAATATTCAATCTACATTTTGTACATATATGTAGTGAATTAAGTGATATCCATTGATATTTAATTAAAAGTGAATGGCACAACATTTGAGTTTTACAAATGTCGCCGCAAACCGACCTTGACCTTTACACATATCGGCTTGTTTACATTTATAGCACGGTAAATAAAGTTTTATATATTACGCGGCATTTGCACATCCCAATTTACATTATCGCTTATCGTTAAACAATGTTTAAAAGTGAAAATAATTCAGGTGCATATAAGATTTTGTCCGTTATACATCTAATAATATTTTCATTAGTCGTTAACCTCGTTTATATGGTGCGAGATGTCATGTGTCGGTTAGTGGAATTGCTCCTTACATACTTATACAAATTTACAGTTTAGCTAGAAATGTTTGTAGCGACTCACCTTCCTGCGGACGGGTTTAGGCTTGTCTGCGGGCGGCGGGTTGAGGCGCGGGTCGTAGCGCGCGCCCGCGTGCGGCTTGCTGGGCTTGGGCGAGGGCGCGGGCGTGGGCGAGGCGGAGGGCGCGGCCGAGGGCGCGGCGGAGGGCGAGGGCGAGGGCACGGGCGAGGGTGAGCTCTTGTTCGAGCTCTTGAGCACTCCCGACAACAACACACTATTGTTAGAGTCCATGTTATTCACGCGAGTCAATATCTCCTGAACACTTTTCAACTCATCCACCGGGGTGATCGGGTCCTTATCGAATAAACTATTGTCTAAACTTGTAGTCCTATCTATTGCACTCTTTATGACCGACATATTTGGTATGTTCTCGTTGATGGAACTGTCCAACTTGAACGAGTTAGACAGGTTGCTGAAGATGCCGGAGAAGAGTCCCGTCGAGCTGAACCGCGTCGAGAACGGCACGGTCGAGTCCAAGACTGATGGTCTTTCTGATAAAATGACCTCCTTTTCTTCAGGTTTGTGGGTTATAAGGGGCGATAGTTTAGCCTTGGTGAGTATTGGCGCGGCCACAGTCATGGGCTCCTCGGGCAGGGGGATGGTCTCGGGCGGCGCGGCGAGCGGCATGGGGCTGGGCTCCTCGGGCAGCGGGATGTTCTCCGGCGCGGGCACCAGCATGTCAGTGGCGGGCAGCGGTATGGTCTCTACGGGCGGCAGCGGGATGTTCTCCGGACACACGTGGATCTTCAAGTCGTCGTGAATGGAGTTGCTGTGCTCATCGTGCAGCTCTCCGTTTATTTCACAAGATTTTGAACACGTATCGTTTTCTGTCCGCAATTGAATACTGATCTGATCGTCCACCATGTTTAGGTCGAAATTGAGGTTGACCTTCTTCCGTTTCTCTTTCGGTGGCTTCTTGTTCCTGCTCTTCAGTATGAGTATGTTCTCTGTGTGGAATGAGTGTATTTTCTTCTGTATGTCGTCCATCTCGTCTCGCTGCGGGGAGGAGTTGCCGCTGGTGTCAGCGGACTGCGAGCTGTGCACTTTGTCGTTGGGGCTCTCTATTCCCCTCAGATCAGTAATACTGTTTTCGTTTGATTCTTGAATTTTTGCTTGAGTAATTATAGTCGTGTCTATCTCCATAGGAACGACTTTGTTGTAATTGCTCTCCTCCATTTCCAAGTTATTGTTGTTGGTATTTATGTCCTCTGGTTTGGTAAATTGTGGTGTTATTTCTTCTTCCGGAGTCGGAACTCCTATTATCCTTCTTATCTTTTCAGTATCGTGAGGCACTTTGATGTTGACATTCAAGAGGTCGTGGTCCATATTGCACTGGTCGTCGGAGCCCTGGCCGCTGTCGGAGCGGGTCCTGTCTCTGCTGTACATGCTCTCCATTATGTTACGTTTGTACTGTGTCCTTGTCATAGATTGGGGATCGTCTTTGACGGGGGAATCTTCTGAAGCCATATATGGAGATGTCTCCTCCATGCACTAAGAACAAAACATAATTGATTAATGATTTATACACAAATATATTTTAGTATTGAAAATGATTATAATACTTACATGGATAATAGGATTAGTTTCACAACCTAACGATTCTCTCGCTACTCTTCTTTTCTTCAGTGGTGTTACCATTTCATTCGGAGGGGATTCTGCAACAAACGGTTCTAAGTTTATCATAGATTATAATACTTGAGAAATTTTACATTTCATAGTAGGCAAATAAATAAGAAACTACAAACCTATCACAGGAGAGTCGCTTTCTTCACTAATGGCTTGTCTCAACCATCGTTTCTTAGCGCTGTGCTGTGGCAGTGCTGCGGGGACCACTTCCACAGGCTCCGTGGGAGTGCTGCGAGTTATTCTCTTGGCTTTCTTGGGTGGTCTATTGCGCTCCCTGCCCGGTGTTCTCGGCGGAGAGGTGGTCGGGGGTTCCTCGTGGTCCATATCCTGCCCTCCGCTGAGGTCGCCTATCATGGTGGAGGCCACTCTGACCAAGCTCTCCAGCGACGGTGCGGACACCAGAGCTGGTCTGTACGGTGAATGGTACGGTGACGGAGTACGTTCTGGAGACCGGCCTATCCATTCTGTAGCCATCGTTTTCTTAGTTTTTGGCAGTTTGAAAGCGGACTCAACTGAACCGACCGCCGCTTCTACTAGAAGACAAGCCGAGCTTAGGCCAATATCCTGAGAACAAAATGAAATTATCAACCACAACTAGATAAGTAACTTTTTTAAATATAGGATCAGGAAAATACCTCATTGATAATTTCATGTGGTTGTTCTTCTGCGGGGTGGTGAGGCGGGGCGGGTCTGTGCGGGGGCGAGAGCGGCTGCGCTTCATCCCCCGACGTCACCATGTCGCTGTCCGCGGAGTTGAGACGACGTCTGTTAGATTGCGACGTTGTTCTGGCACGACCCTTACGTCTGTGGACAGAAACATGATTAATCATCACGAATTATTAAAATGTTCTGCAGCAAATGATTGTTTACCAACCTTTTTCGTTTCCTAGCATTAACATGAAGTTCCTCTTCATCATCTCTGTCCATGCTGTTGGGATGTGGATCGGATTCTCTTCTCTTTTGGCGTTCCTTCACCTCCTGTTTGCGTTGTTCCGCTTTTTCCATACGTTCGAATGCTTTCATTATGGCTTCCATTTTCCGTTCCTCTCGAGTCTGTAACATAAGAATTTGTTAAAACACGTTTTGAATGTTATTTATTGTGTGTTAGTTATTGTGTTATTTCGAATATTTACCATTTTCTTCTTATCTTTCTGGCTGGTAGTGGTAGGCAGTTTGTCCTGGGAGTCGTCAGTTTTGTCATCTAGAGAGTCCTGGTTGGTGCAGGTCCTGCTGGAGCGAGCAGACCTGTCGTGGCAGGCGGACTTTGCCACAACTTCTTTTCTTTCTTCTTTAATGACAGGCTTTTCTTCCTCTATTTTAGGTTCCTTGGGCTTTTTAACTTCCATAATTTCTTCTTTAACTTCCTTTGGTAATATTTTGTCTATTTTAATGCTGGCTTCCTCTTTTATGATTTCCATGAGTTCCTCTTTGACGGGTGTCGATGGTGCCGGCGCCGGTGGTGATGCTTGTTCGACTGGTGGTGGAAGAACTGACGGAGATAGCGCCGGCGTTGGTAGGATTGGAGGTGGTAGGATTGTCGGTGGTAGGATTGGCGGTGGAAGGATTGGCGGTGGGAGGATTGGCGGTGGGAGGATTGGCGGTGGGAGGATTGGCGGTGGGAGGATTGACGGTGGAAGAATTGCCGGTGGTAGGATTGGCGGCGGTAGGACTGGTTGTGGTAGGATTGACGGTGGTAGGACTTGTTGTAGAAGGAGTGGCGGTGGCAGTATCGGCGGAGGGGGCAATGGCATTTCCTCCACAGCTGGCTTAATATCAGGAATTAAGTCTTCAGGTTGAATCTGATCATGTTTCATATCAGAATCGACATAATCCGGATCATCTAGCTCCGGCTTCATTTCTTCTTTGGCCATTAAATCTATTTCTGACTTGATATCTTCGAATGTCTCATTTTTAATTGGTTCGTCGAAGCTTAAATTCAGGGTCGTTTTGATTGGAGACAAGGGTGAAAAATCGTGTTTTATAGGTGATCTCTTTTCGGTTTTTACTTGCATAAAAGGTGGCGGACTTTCTTTGATCGGTGTGGTGGGCATAGGGAGGAGCGGCGGGGAGACAGGCGAAGAGGAGCTGTAGCATCTGTTTCTGCTTCGCTTTTCTCTCTGAGGGTAATCGATACTCTTCCTGGTAACTATTGGATTCAAGCCATTCACTTTGCAGTGTTTAGGATTGCCGCAAGCGCAGGGTTGTTTGCCGCCGTTAGTGTCGTGGCCGACGGTAATTTCCGTGTTCGACTGGACGACACCGATGGTCACCAGGTAGACGTGCAGCGCGCCCTTTATGATACAGTGTTGAAGCTCGGCATTAGGTTTGCATGAACGTCTCACGAATCTGGCTTCGTTGCCATACGTCCTGGTATCGATGCATATCTGAGTGTTATCTTTCGGTAGCCTGTAGAAGAATACGAAAGGCCCAGGTTTCTGACTCCCGGCTCGCGCGGTGTTCTGAAGTTGCGGCCTGTGCTGGTTTGACAACATATATTTGCCGCGTAATTCTATCACTGGAGTATTTTCTTTGAGGTCCTTGGTGGCGATCAGTATTTTCCCACCTGCGTGTGGGACGGTGGTACATAAATGTGCGGTAATGGCCGACGCCATGCTCTGGGAGCTACCGAGCTTGCTGCTATATTTCATGATCTTAGCTCTAAGCTCGGGACTATAGTGATTCGTCATAGCGGCTTCATAGGAATCCTGCCAGTGCGATTGATTCGCAAGGCCGCTGTTATATTTTGTTCGGTTAAACATGTCTTTCTTACGTTTAACTCTCTTTTCGGCAAGTTTTCTCTTAGCAACTTTCCGTACCATTTCAGCTTTCTTGGGTCGTTTCGGCCCGCGTTTCGGTAACGCTAATGCAGGTTGCGGCAACGGCGGCAGGACTGGGACATTAGAGTTGTATGTGGTGACACATGAACCGCTCGTGTTTGTATACGTCGTTACGGTAAGTAATCTTTTCCGTCTTTGTCCGGGGAGGTGCGGCGTCTCCGAGGAGTCCGTGTCGGAGCCGGCCAGGGCGCTCAATTCCTCCCTCTTCCTTAGCTGTATGGCACGAGCGTGTCGTCTGTCTATTGGCCGCGGCTGGCAAACCTCGCACATGTAAGCATCGGGTATATTTTGTCTATCTATACCCATGCAATCTACATGCTGCCATTCTCCACATCTATCGCAACAAATCATGTAGCCATCGTCATGAGTGAAATCACAGATACATCGGGTTTTTCCCTCCTCTTCACCTTCGGGTGCCGTTTCTGTGTCACTGCCTCCTCTTGGTCCTTGAGCTCGGTCTCCGTCTATGGAAGATATTACGGAAGCAGCATCATCGTCTTGAGTTGGTGCAGATGGAGTTGGCTTAAATGTAAGAACTCCAGTCTGTGCTGATGTCACTGGCGTTTGAATTACAGCCACACTAGCTGGCACTGTTGGTGGTGGCACTTCAAATGCTGCAGTGGACATTATGACAGGAGAATTTCTTTTCAATGGGCTCATCGGTGTCGTAATGGGTGCTGGAGAGACAATAGCCGGTGCAGATGTCGTAACAGGTGGAGGAGGAGTGGAAACCGTTGGCTGCTTTTGTGCTGGCAATGAGTATGTATGATCCAACATGATAAATGCCAATGCTTGATAAGAATATCTACGGAGTTCTTCTGATAGGTTGGGCCTCTCTTCCATTCCAATTATATCATCTGCTGTAGTTAATGTTGACTTGTCACCGCTGAAAAGAATAGAAATAATATTAAACAAATGATTATGTTTTACAAAACAAGAATCATTATGTTTACTTACAATACAATCCTTTTTTGATTTAAGGGTTTTATTTCCGCAGGCTCTTCAATTATCGGTGGTGGTATAATGGTGTGGTTGACGGTAGGACTTTGATGTAAGACAAGTTTAGGCTGAGACAGAGACTGTAATATCTGTTCAGTAAGTTGTTGATTTGCTGAGACTTGAGATACTGTGGAAAGCTGGTTATCCGATGGTGCATAAGTCTGGACATATCGAAGGTTCGGTGTCGACCCTGATTGGACATAGTGTGGACCCTTAGGAAGGTTTATGTTAAGTGGTGCAGTAGAAAGTAAAACTGGGCCACATGGAGATTGGAGTACTAGGCGATCAGTTTTTGCAACCTTCTGAAATGATAACGGCTGAGTTTTAGGTGCTGGTGTTCCAACTTTTTGAATTATCTTTGAAGGACTCGTTTCCAACACACCAAATGTTTGCTGGTTTTTATATGTCACACTGGCCAAGGGCCATGTTTTTCCTTCAGTTTTATGAGACGCTCCAGCCTGTTGTATTATTTTAATTGCTCTGGATTCCTTTTGACCGGACCCTTGATTTGTGCTCTTGGAACTTTTTAGTGTATTTACAGATTTTCTTCCAGAGTGCACAGACATTTTGTTGGGGCCGGAGACAACGCGCGATAAAATATGGCACTGCGTGTTGCCAGTAGAGACTGCCACCATGGCATTTAAATTAGCACCATTATTAACTTTATTTATTGCCTTATTTAAATTTGTGCTCTTAGTATATGTATGGCTATAAGAGACATTCTTAATAGGACTATTATTTATTATAGTAGGTGATAGAGATGAACAGCCAATGAGGGACTGGCTTTTAGGAGGTTTTATGTTCAACACAGAATTGTTCAAATGCTTTTGTGTAACAACATTTGCACTCAATTTATAAACATGATTTTGTGTTCCATAAACAGGAGTTGTGAACTCCTTATCTTGTGATATAAATTGCTGAGAAAAAGTAGGACTCTTTGGAAGAGAAATATTGCTCAATATCTGAACTTTGGATGCCTTAGGTCGGGCGATATAATTAGTTTCAATAATATTAGTTCTTCTGCCTGCCTGATTCGTATCATTAACATAACTTTCACTGGTAATTATTATTTGAGATACACCAGGTCTTTCATCATCATTCTTAATATCAGGAGCGGCACTGGTTGTGAGAATAGTGGGTAACCATAATGTCTGGCTCCCCGAAGCATCTTGTGCGACATTCTGTATTGCAGTTATATTACCTACTGCGGCATCTACATTAATTGTAAAGTTTTGAGGGAGTTTGGCAACATTCTGCATTATTGCCGTGTTCAATGGGGCCTGGATTAATGTAGTAGCATTTTCTACATAGTTTGCATCTCCTGAATCCTCTGTTTCTTGTAATATTGGATATGCAATGCGGCCCACATTATCTAGCGTAGTTTCTTCTATTCTTACAATTCTGGACAAAGATTCAACAGACATTTCGGTATCACAATGTTTATCATTAATACGAAAATCTACTTCTTTATCAACTTTATGTATAGATTGAATAATACTCTCTGGATTCGTTGAATCAGGTTCAGGATCGCCTTCCAAAGGCGAAAGAGGTACCGGCCTTAAAACTGGAGTTCTAATGCTCGATACATTCATGTTATCTGTTAATTTGTGTTCCAAAACATGCTCATACATATTTTCACTGGAGGTGGTCGGCCCGTAATCCTATAACAAATTATTCCATCATTAACCATTGACATTTATCATTTTTATAATCATTTTCAATGTTTAAACTTACAGTACTATAAAATATAAATAGTGTTGTGTATTCAATGAATGCATTATCATACAATAGCAGTTTATGTAGTACATTAACATGGGAACCCTATCAAATTGCCCTCATTCAGCCTAATATTTGATAATGTTACACTTCAGTGGCACACACAAATTTAATACTAAATATTCAACATACTACTCACCAACATTCAGCCGCAATAATACAAAAATACAAACTAAAGAAGGTATAATATAATAAACACAGTTTTATTTCTAAAAAATCTTTATTTCATGTGATATATAACCAAATTATGTAGCTCATGTAATATGAAATGTGACTGTAAATGGATTAAATGGTATGATAACATTCACAAAAAAGTGTTTTAGGTAGATGTTAAATAAAATCTCCCTGAAGGTCAAATAGAAGAAAGCAATGATATTTATGGTAAATTAGATTGTACTTACTTGCCGGGCCGTAGATTCATATTCTGATGTAGCTGACATGCTGTGAATACCATCTTGGGTCGAGCCCCAGATGACGCGTCGGAGAGCCCCTGGGCCTCCGAACTTATTTACGTGACTGCAATCGAAAATCGTCTTTTTACCCTCACGTCTTCGTTATCCTCACAATAAAGCGGGCTGAACATCTTTACGTTCATAGCTAAATATTTTTAGTCCACAAATACTATAAGACTGTCGAGGTCATTGTTCCAGAAAATAGTCGAAAGTCTCTCTATTTCGCTTCCTACGGGAAAATATAAAGAATAACACAAAAATAAATCGCAATAGAGGCGATGGAACGCCTAACGAGAGACAAATAAATAGATAGGTTAAAATTCACTGCCGCCATTATTGTGGTACGAAAACTGAAATGTCTCTAAACATCAAAAAAGTAAACACTAACCTAAAACTGAAAATTGCAATGAAAATCAATGGAAACTATATAAAAACAGTCGTAATAACTATCTTATTATGCTAACTAATTCCGCTTAGCAACAAAGAAATGAAAAATATAAGTACATGCTAGAATGAGGTTCGAGTATTAATAACATCCTAACTAAAACTATACTGAATTAAATATTAAAGACTTTCTTTAAAAACAAGAGACATGAAAAACAAAGTGCTTATTTTATTGTAAAGTTGGATACATTACAATGGTTATGCTATGAAATCCAGATGTAAACACTTTCTGAGAAAATACTTCAAAAAATTAGTACTAACCTTTACGTAAACGAAATAATAACACCTATGATACAGCGAAACCGTTTTTGTCAAATAATTGCATAGCACATACGAAAAAGGCCTCAAAGTCCGAAACTACGACCAAAACATTCACAAGACTCGAAGATGGCGGCCATTGCATTTTCTTGATACAAAACAACGGGGGGTTTCACGGATCATGTCTAAATACCTAGCACTTCCGGTCAAATGAAACATTTTTCTTTAAGATATCTTGATTACCACCCTATAATTTGTTACAAACTTAATAAACAATTTTTTAAATACTATTTATGAGTATCACGTAAGAAAATACTTATTTTACTTTAAAACATTTGTTATGAAGATAAAAGGATATAAACGAAAACCGTTTTCATAGAGATGAATTACTATTTTCTTTAAGATTGCTTGTCTATGCCTTTTTCATAGATATTTTTAATTTTTGGTCTTAAAATTAAAAACATAGACACTTATGGTCTACATGTTTTTATTATTTCATTTTAAAATTAATTTTTCTAGCATAGTTTTTTGTTAGTAACACTAATACATTTCAATTAAACGATTTATACAATCATAATGTAATATTTCTGTCAAGTCTAAATATTGGACATTAATGTACAACAACTTTTTCATCTTATCGTCCTAACTTTATCCCAGAACTTCTCTAGTTACAGTTGTCTTCATTAGTGCAAAAATTGTAGTGAAGGAGTATATTAAAAGTATAGCAATATTTGGTAATATTCAGTGGTTTACATCAGTTTACATGGTACCATAGGAGTTAATTGTGTTTACTACATCAGCTTCATATTTGAAAAGATTTTAAGAAAAATGAATTCTGATATAATACACTAACTTTCGGAATTATACATGAACAATTAAAACACGGAGCTTCAAATACAAATTAAAGCTTTTGGGTTTAGACCATAAACAATAGCATACCGAGGTAATATTACTTTTTTATACTCTTTAACATGTAAGCAAAATCAAAACTGGGCAACACAGCGACACACTGTCATCTGCCACAGTCATATGTCAGAGCACGTTTTATTTTTGGGAAGAGGTTATTTTGCTATTGTGGTTTCGAAATATAATTAGAAATGAATGACTTTGTATTAAACGATAGTGAATCAGACGTCGACTCTGACGAAGAGGTATGTTTTTGTTAAACGATAAGTTATTCACACCAAAAATACACTATAATAAATACATGTGTGTATATTTTGTATGTTTGGTTTGCGTTTTGCGCAATGTGTATAAATTTAATTTTAATTTTGTAAGCTCTCTCTGCGATAGTCATTATTTTTGTTGTCATAAAAAGTTTCTTGTTTCCAGTTACAAGAAGCTTTTGCTAAAGGTGTTCTCAAACCTGGACTAAATGAAGAAATCGAGAAAACCGTCAAAACGTATGTTAATAATGTTGCGGAATTGAAGGCGAAGCTAAAAGAAATAGAATTAAAATTACCATGGGTAGAGAAATTAGACTTAACTACCACAGTAGCACCAATGGCCCCAGATGTAGCGCTGCAGATGGAAGAAACAGCTCAAAGAAGAAAGTAAGTTTGCAATTTGTATAAGCAGTTATACCCTAGTTTTAGAGTAGCTGTTGTAATTTGTAAGGTAATGTAGCATTACTTGTAATATTTAATATATTTCTTATTACAGAAATATAAAAGAAAACTCAAAAGGGAATCAGAAGTATGACCCAGCACAAGATCCCATACTTAACGAGTTTAAAAGAGAGAATCTTATTCACCGGCAGGCACAAGCTGCGGTTATTGATGGCATTAACAGGTTGAAGGATCTCAATGTACCCACAAGAAGGTATATATACCAAAATAATTAAAACTTTTATAGGATATTTTTACAAGCTAAAATGGTACATGAAATTTTTATAATATTCAGTGTTTGTGTTATTCTTTAATAAGTAAAGTCTTCTAAAGTTCTCTATTACTTAATATAAACATGATTTGCATCTGCACTAAAACTAAACATGGCTAATGTTACTCAGCCATAAATACTTTCTAATGGCAAAAGAATTTTTATAATCAGCCCAGTGATTTTTACTTTGTTTACTACATACACATATATTGAAAAATGATTTTTAAGTCCATTCACACTTTTAGCAATACATTTATGTTTTAAGTTTTATTTTACTCATTGTTCTATTGATAAAATCCTTTATTTTAAATATGTCAATATGTCAACCGCCATATTGTAAAGGTGGCCATCTTGGATTTTTTAGTGTACCATACTTTGCTGGAAAATTCCTTTCATATGATAGCCATGTTAGGGTTGTACTAAAAAGTTGAATATGTCATCTGACATATTGTAATAACAACCATCTTGGATTTTTACTGTACACATCTTGACAAGCCCTTTATTTGATTATAAAAATGATTCAAATATAATTTCCAGACCGGATGACTTCTTTGCGGAGATGGCCAAGTCTGATGAGCACATGCAGAAGGTCCGCAAGAATCTGATGGCGAAGCAGGCGGCGCAAGCTCGCACTGAGAAGGTGCGCCAGCTCAGGGAACAGAAGAAGATTGCCAAGAAAGTGCAGGTAATGGACTTTTTCCTTCCACCTGTGACTATCTGTGGGAAATTAAGAAAAAACATTAGTTTATCCACTTTTTTAGACAGATTGTGTCAAAGGCTTTAAATAGTCGATTTCAATTAAAATAAGAAAAATAGTTATTTGTAATGTTGTAATCACAAATTATGAACAAAATATATTTGTATGGTCAATTTTAACACGAAAACTTGTCATAATTAAGCCATAGACTAAAGAAGCCAGTGAATTTTGTATATAATTTCTCATTTCTACCGAATTTAACTCATAATTGATATTTTAATTACAGATTGACACTAAACTAAAACAAGCAGCAGAGAAGAAGCACATGTTGGAGCAACTAAAACGTGTCAGGAAAGGAAAATCGACTGATTTAGATTTCTTAGAAGATAACAAAGGCAAAGGGAATAAAACAAACAGCAAAGATCCTAGAGCCAAAGTGTCAAAGAAACGAGCCATGAAAGACAAGAAATTTGGCTTCGGAGGTAAAAAGAAAGGATCGAAACTGAATACACGTGAATCTACAAATCAAATGGACGACTTCAATAGTTCGGGAAAGAAAAAACCATTTAACTTTAAAACTAAGAATTTCAAACCTAATAATAAGAAAAATCAAAGACCCGGCAAATCAAAAAGACGCAATGCTAAGAGATAAATCTGTGTTAATAAAGTTAATTTTTATTAATTTTGGTATTTCATTTACTCAACTATAGTTTAAGAGCGCGCGCACTCCTTTGACTAAACTATCATACAGAAATACCCATAGGAATCAATGCAAGACTAAACAGTTGTGCGATAGTTTAGTAAAAGGTGTGTGTACCTTATCTTTTGTCTAAATAAGGATGATTAGTTTGATAACTCAATAGGGATGGGTGCAAAATCAGGTATGAATTTTTTCGATTATCGACATTTACTCTCAGGAGTTGGAATCAATAGATTCATAGTTATAACTTATGGATTAAAATAAATACACTGTTTCATTCGGTTATTCAAAGTAAACTCAATAGAAGGAAATACAGAACAAATACAAAGAATGAGAAGTGAGAGTAAATAGATGTCTATTACTAATACCCTATCACTATATTCACTACCAAAACTTTCTTTATTTATTTAATAAGTAAACAATTGTAGTTCAATATTTTCTTATGAATATCGATAGTTTTGATTTGTTAGCTAAATGCCTATGTGCCGTCACTATGATACCTGTTATTCAGTACAGTATTTAAATACAAATTTTATTCGATACTTTATAAACGTGATTTATAAAACTAACCAATCTTAGACAGACTACACCTATACTAGCTTTCGCTTGCATGAAATTAAAAAAGAAAACTAACCTATCTGTTCTTCCATACTATCCTCTACATCTATACTAAATTTTATCGAGAAACTTTTGAGCTGTTTAGGCGACAAAATTTTTACAAACATTCATCGAAACAAACTTCCGCTTTTATATTAGTAAATTTCAAATTTTAAATGAAATTTGTAGTTTAAGCTTGTCCTTTTCATTTAAAACTGTTACATATTATATTTTACCATCGTTTGCATTTTGGTAGAAATAAATCTCTATTTTATTAGGAAAAAATATTTTTCCCTTGAATAACAATATCCAGATTATAAGAAAATTTAATTTTCAATATGAACTCATAGAAAAATAATTGAGGGTAGTTGAAAAAAAAATGAAACATAATATATCGGGAATAAAAATATATTTATTCACTTGCGGCCCTTGCCCTTCTTCTTGTGCTGCTGCTTGCGCTGCCAGCCGCTGTCGGCGGGCCGCGGGCTCTTGACCGCCGCGCCCCCAGCACCCCCTGCGCCCGCCGCGCCCCCTGCGCCCCCCGCGCCCGCCGGGGACGCGCTCACCGGCTGCTTGCTCATGTCGCTGGAATACAATTATGTTACAAGAAGTCCCTAGTATTGCTTGTAGCCATTGGTGAAAAACTACCGTTAATGGTGATGGCAATTCCTTTTTCGTTAAAAAAAGGTTTTCAATGTATTCTTCCCCTAAATTAAATAGCGTGAAAATAGTAAGGTGTCGTAATCTTAGGAAAAATTTTTTTTTTTATTAATTCCTAAATAATTAAAAAAAAAATCTGTGTTTGCTGACATCCTACCTAGTAGTGTTTACGCTTTGTTATATTAGTGCTAGCTTCCGCCTGCGACTCCGTACGAGCAGAATTTAAAAAAAGTAAGTGTAAGTAGTGTACGCTTATGTGTTCTTCCAGACTATAGTCTACATATACTGAATATTATCAAGATCCGAACAACAATTTAGGCCACAAACATCCATTCAAATTTTGTAATTATGTTTTTAGACGTGTATGTATACTGACTACTGGTCGACGGCGGCGGTGGTCATGCCCTGGCTGCCCTTGATGACGTCACGCCGCACGCCGCGCCGCTTGCGGTACGCCGCGCGCTCGTACTTCGGCAGCCATCTTTAAAACACATTTATTATATATACACTATCTATTTTATTTAAAAACCTACCTGTTCTTATGCGGAATCATCCATTTGACAATATTAATAACTTATATTGTTTAGATTTGTAAAACTTTTAATAAAAACACAGGCATTTGCTATTAGCTAACATTACTATAGCAACATTTACTTTCCTGCTATTGGCTTGTAGTTTTTGTCCTTTTCTAGCATGAACGTTTTTTCCAATTTATTTAACCCCTAATTCAAGTATTTAAAAAAAAGAATAATCCAAAAACATGCTGTGATTGCTGATATTTTACATAACAAAGCGTGTTTACGCTTTATTATGTAACTAGCTATCCCGTGCGACTTCATCCACATAAAATTATGAAAATCTTATTTTATTGTTTACATGTGTCAAATTATGAATTGCAAATGTCAAAATGACAATGACAAACTTTTTCAATCTTGCTTCCTTGATGTTGGCAGTAACTTATGGTCACTTTCCCACATTGGGGTTTTTCCAAAATATTTACCCCCTAAGTTTAATTGCGTGAAAATAGATAGCCTAAAGCGTCACGTAAGTGTAGGGCTTTTTATTAAACAAAGAATCATTCAAAAACATGCTGTAATTGCTGACATCTTAGGCAACAAAGAAGTATGTTTACGCTTTATTATAATAGCATAGATATAGATAGAAAATTATTGGATAATAATGTTTTATTTTAAGTACATTTGTAAAGAGGTTTCTCCATTTTGTATTTTATATTTACCTTTCTGGATCCGGAGGTTTGGAGAGGTCAGCGTTGGGAGGCAGCTTGCTCTTGCGTTTCCTTTTCTGTTTCTTGGTCACTCCCAGCTCGGAACCGGGAGTTCTAGAAAAAATTAAGTGGTATTGTTGAAGATGTATTTTTAAATGCCTTTTCATATTTTTTTAAGAAACTACTGATATTGAATTTGTAATTTAATATCATATCCTACAATTATCATTTACGAGCTGTTGCCCGCGACTTCGTCCGCGTGGTATTAGAAAACATACGTACTATATAAATTACAAAAAGCTACGTATCCCTCGGGAACCGGACATTTCCCTGGGATGAAGCTTATCCCATGTGTACTCCAAACTTTGTTTTATATCTGTGCCAAATTTCAATAAGATATGTTGAACCGTTGCAGAATAATCGAGTAAACATTAAAAAACTAAATTAATGAATCCCACGGGAACCGTAACTATTCCCGGGATAAAAGTAGCCTATGTGTTCTTCCAGACTATGCTCTAAGCCTGTGCCAAATTTCATAGAGATCCGTTCAGCCGTTTGACAAGAAAAGACAAGTTTAACAAGGCTACAAACGCTAACAAACATCCACCCATCCATCTATCCATCCATCCATCCATCTAAACTTTCGCATTTATAATATTAGTAAGAAGTAAGATAAACTACTAAGTTCTACCACAGAAGTGAGAAGAGTTGGTAATTTTTAATTTTAAAGGTGGTCGGCACATATAGTTCAATGTTTTTTTTACGCCGCCATCCCTTATAGGTATTAAGTAGAAACTGTTAAGTAACATGTACTTACCCTGGCGATTGTTCCTGTTTGCTTTGAACCGTTTTCTTTACGACCTTGGCTCCCATCATCCATTTAGATGATTCCAGAGCTTCGATGTCGATTGTTCCCTGTTATAAATTATAACATATTAGTTAATAATATTATTGAAGAGGAAAATAGTACTATACCCTTGATTATGGCGCAGTGATGCTAAAATGTAAATGCTAGAAATTGCTGAGACGAAGAGATTTATTTGCGGGCATATACCCCAAGCATTTATTGCACTATCCCTATACGTCACTACCCACCATTGCCTCTGCTTTCAAGTGACCTAGTGCCCTCCACTGGCTCTACCTGCCTCCCTCCCATCATTTACCTTTTACTGATTTCTACAACCATTCACTAATTTGATTTGACCTTCACTTATTTTAGCTGACCTTCATTGCCCTAAGTTTCCCTTTATTGACTTTAACTGTCATTCACTAATTTCATCTGCCTTACACTGATTTCAACTACTTTCCACTAATTTTAATTATCCGGTGGTGATGTTGATTGTGTTGTGTGTATGCAGTACGTTCAGCACGTGTATTATGCGTGTAGCACGTGTGTAGTGTCTGTTGCATACCTACATGTAGTGCGTATAGTACTGCAAGTCGCATGTGTAGTCTGTGTGTGTACAGTATGTGTAGTGCGTACTACTTGTATTGCGTGCAGTACGCCTAGTGCGTGCAGTACGTGCTGTACATGTAGTGCGTATAGTACTTGTAGTATGCATAGTGTGTGTAGCGTGTAGTACGGGTGCAGTGCGTGTAGTTCCTGTGTAGTCCGCGTTACACATGTAGTCGGTGTATAGTGCAATGCGTATAGTACGTGTAGTGCATGTAGAGCGTGTGTACTGTGAGTCGCATGTGTAGTATGTGGTGCGTATAGTACGTGTAGCATGCAGTACGTATAGTACGTGTAGCATGCAGTACGTATAGTACGTGTAGCATGCAGTACGTATAGTACGTGTAG
>NW_013525135.1:736863-811336 GCF_000836215.1 Papilio polytes
CGCCACACCTCGCGCAGCGCGGGCGACACCTGCCATCAATTTATTATGTTAACACTGGGGCGGGCAGCCCTAATTTAGAGATGACACAATACTTTCTTAATATAAACCCTACCTCTAAAACTATTCATATTTAAACTGACTTTGCCGCGAGCTTTATTTACAATGTATTATTAAAAACATTCAAATAAGTTCCCATTTTTTTTTAATATTTCTTTGCTATGTGTTATTCTAGACTACTTACGATTACGTTCTCTACCTATGTCAAATTCATCGAGATCCATATGTCAATATCAAGCATCCATTTAAACATTCGCACTTAAAATATTGCGAAAGTTCAAATGGTTGGATGTTTGTTAGTTTGTAGATTAAACAGCTAAAGGGATCTCAATAAAATTCTGTATCGATGTAGAGATAGTATGAAAGAACACATAGGCTACATCGTTTTGTGTTTTTTTTTGTTAATTCCACGAAAACAAACTCCCGGAATGAAACCAGTTATAATACACATATGATTATTCATTCAAATCTCCATCATTCTTAGAAAAAAACTCTATAAACTAACAGATCACGTTCCAGCAACAAAGAACTTTCTAGACTGACCAAATCATCCTTATAGTGATTGTAAACATGTAGGAACATCTGCGAGACGCGGTGGTGGTCCCCGTCCGCCGCCAGCAGGGTGGCGAGGGCGCCCACCACCCCCGGCCGGTAGCGCACCTCGCTCTCCTCCAGCACCTTGATGGCCGCCTTCCTGTCGCCCTGCAATACAAAATAACTGCCGATTTAATATTTTAATTTGTATACTGTACAAGTGGGTAACAAATAAAGTTATTTTTTGCATCGATTTATGTAGAAAGATGGATGCAAAGAAGTGGCTGATGAAAGATTACCCTGGAAGACAAAAACCTGGTTATTGAATCTTATCAGAATAAGGCAAGGCTAGGAAGATGATGCCCATTTCTTATCTTCAGGTTCTGGGTTCGAATTCCACCATGTACCATTGTTTTACCATTTTCAAAATTTGTACATTTATCTGAGATCTTTACGATGATAACGACATCGTGATGTCTTCATATATCAGCCAGAGATTTAAAGATATGTGTATAATGAACCTGCAGTGGTAAGATGGTGGTTGGTTGCTAGTGGTGGTTTGTGGATGTTTGCTAGTGGTGGTTGGTGGTAGGTTGCTAGTGGTGGTTGTTGGATGGTTGCTAGTGGTGGTTTGTGGATGTTTGCTAGTGGTGGTTGGTGGTAGGTTGCTAGTGGTGGTTATTGGATGGTTGCTGGTGGTGGTTGGTGGATGTTTACTAGTAGTGGTTGTTGGATGGTTGCTAGTGGTGGTTGGTGGATGTTTACTAGTAGTGGTTGTTGGATGGTTGCTAGTGGTGGTTGTTCGATGGATGCTAGTGGTGGTTGGTGAATGTTTGCTAGTGGTGGTTGTTGGATGGTTGCTGGTGGTGGTTGGTGGATGCTTACTAGTAGTGGTTGTTGGATGGTTGCTAGTGGTGGTTGGTGGATATTTACTAGTAGTGGTTGTTGGATGGTTGCTAGTGGTGGTTGTTCGATGGATGCTAGTGGTGGTTGGTGGATGTTTGCTTGTGGTGGTTGTTGGATGTTTGCTAGTGGTGGTTGTTGGATGGTTGCTGATGGTGGTTAGTGGATGGTTGCTGGTGGTCGTACCTGTGCGAGCAGTATCTGCGCGGCGGGCAGCGCGTGGTGCGGGCGGCGCGCGAGCAGGGCCAGCGCGGCGTCGCGGCGGCCGTCGCGCGCCAGCGAGGCCGCCTCCACCAGCGCCGCGCGCGCCTCCTGCCCCAGCTCGCGGGACAGCTTCACGCAGCACTGCTTGCAGAACTCCGGCTACAAAACACAAAAACAATTGATATCCAAAATATTTGCAAAATCTATCTACTTTGTTGTAGTCTAGTGTTACCTAGTTTTGGTCGAGTGTTGCCTAGTTGTAGTTAAGTGTTATCTAGTTGTAGTCTAGTAATACCTAGTTGTAGTCAAGTGTTAGAGACTAGCATTACCTAGATTTGGTTAAATGTTACTTAGTTGTAGTTTGGTGCTACCTTGTTGTAGTCTAGTGTTACTTAGTTGTTGGTTGTCACCTGGTTGGAGTATATGGCCAGTATGGCCTGGTTGTATACGATGACGGCGCGCTGTCGCGAGGTCAGTTTGTGCTCGAGGCCGTCGGCTGTCGCCGCCTTCATGCGCTTGCGGGAGTCGAACACGTTGCTATCCCTGTTACATATGTCACTAGTAAGAATCCTTTCACTTTTTTATCTTTACAACTAATCTATACTACAAGGAGAAAAGATTTGTATTTTTGGATCGAAATAATTCAAAAACTACCGGACAGATTGAAAAAAAATTTTCACCATTAAAAAGCAATGTTATTAGTAACATAGGCTATGTTTTTTTTTATTATTTTTTATTTCACTCGGACGAAGTTTGAAGCAACATCTATAAACTATAAATAGAGGGACTTGCTTTTAACATAAATAAGTATTAAAAAAATCAATCTTCAAGGGGGTTCGAGGTTGAGGTCGCTAGTGGTGTACCTGTTTATAACAACGAGGTTGTTGCTGGCGACGGCGACGAGCGCCTGGTCGGCGGGGCGCGCGCGCAACACGGCCTGGTACAGCGCCGCAGCCTCCTTATCGCGGCCCGCGCACTGCAAGCTGTACCCCTGCTGCACCCTGATATGCAACGCAACACTTACTATATGTCATTTTTTGTATTAGGTGATATATTAGTATTCGGTGACCTGAATTCACTGAAATACCAAAGCGACGGCTACACATAGACCTAATTCTAGTCCCTTTCCACCTTCTTCTTTAGAGGAAAGGAAAAGTTAATTTGACGTTGGGAGGCGTATTTAAAGGGGAAATATCCTCTTTATATGCGTCTCATCCGCCATCTATTAAATGTAGGCAACATATTTGCAATTGTGGATGTTTATGGGCAGCGATCGCATCGCCATTTCAGCGAAAACAGGTGGCCGCTTGATCATTAAAAAGAAGATGTACATTTGCAGATCTGTTAATTCCTTTAATCAACAGGAGGGTATGCACGGAGAGGTTATTTCCGTTACCTTATTCGTTCCCTGCCAAATCTGCCCCTTACCTACTTCAGAGACAGAGAACAGACTTGGGCATGGATACTCATCGAAGTGTAAAATATATAATTGCAGGCAATACTACTGTTAAAAGATATATCCCACAGTAACTAAATTCGCACCTGATAATAGCGGCCTCTTCTCTAGCCTCATCCTCAGTGCCGCCATCCTCTAGCACACTTTCCATACATGTTTGCTCCGCACGCTTCAGCACCGGCAATGCCTCAGTAAACTTACCGCGCATTACAAGTGTGCTACCCGCATTGTATTGCAGCTCATATGTATTCTCTTCAAATTGAGGCAACTCTGCATTCTATAAAAGATTTTGCTTAATGTGAGACAATGACCAATTTGTCTTATAGTCATCATTACCAGCTCATTTTACATCTTTACTAAGCCAGGAGTGTATCCTAAGTTAGGAATGACTATGACTTTGTTGACTGATATTGTGCATTGTGTATTGCAATGTTTTTTTTTTCACTATAAGAATGTAAATTATGTTCATACAAAATTAAAAAATAGAAAATCATATTAGTACATGGTTGGATTCAAACCCAGGACCTGTGGATCTGTGGAATACAATTCCAGCCCTTTCACCCCAGAGGCACCAACACTCACTTGCATTAAAGTAATCATTACAAAATATAACTATGCATATACTAACGGGGTTCAATGCGGCCAGGTTAGCCACAACAGCAGACATATTGGCTTTCCTTTCATCTTCATAATCATCGGTGGTGTTCTTCACAATATCACGGTACAGGTTGTAGCAGTCTTGGTACTGTTCTAAACGGTATAATATTTGAGCCCTAAAAAGAATTACATTTATTTATAAGGCCAGTGTTGTAACTGATAATAATTTACTGTTTAAATATTGATAAATTAATCTTATGATTCACAAAACAATTATGGGGTTTAAAAGCAAATAAGCTTTAGTTCAAATTTTGAGTTTTTTACACTGTGTATACTAAATTTTTGCTAGTTATGATTGACAAAACAATTATCTATACTAATATAATGAAGCGTAAACACACACTACTTAGTGGTGTGTGTTTATGCTTGAGACATGTGACGTGTGTTTTGAAGGTGTGAATTACAAATGATATTGTGATTTATATCTTGATAGATAATAATTCAAAGCTAGTTGTATGTATTGTAATGTATTTAGTTTTTCATACCTTAGTTCTTTCAAGGCGAGTGTCAGCTCGGGAGCATTATCCACAGTCTGTAAAGCATCCTTGGGGCAATTGAGACGATACTGTGTGTAAGCCTTCTCAAAGTGCAAGTCCGCAGCAAGAGCAGCATTCTTAGGGTTGTTAAGAACTGCCAATGCCTCCTTGAAGTTGTGGAGCTGAATGAAGCAGATTATCTTGCAGTGGAACGCCTTTTGCTCCGTTGGGGATATCTGCAAGACTGAAAAAAATTTGGTTGTTTTTTTTATGGTTACATTTTATGATCCTATGGCATTAGGGGCTTCGTTTTCTTGATTTCTTTAATTTGAATATATTAATTTGAATTGTAAATTTTAATGTAGACGATCGTGAAATGCACAGATGTTGACAAATAATTTATGAATAAAAGACTTAACATATGAGAAATTTAAATGAATTATATATTGTTCTTACTTTTCCCCGCAGATTTTAATGCTCTTTCATAATCTCCGCTTTGACAAAATTTATTTAATTCAATGTAGCCCTGAACGAGGCTACTTTCCTTGTTGGCTGACATTTTTTGACAGATTGCAAGTTGGCACTTGAGCTGTCATGGATTTCGTCACTTGATGATGCGTTTAGAAACTAGCGAATTTACTATTTAAGTTTAAAAAATAAAAAAAAGCACTTTTATAAAACAAGACAATAAAACACATTGTATTTTAATTAGAGAGCGCAATATGAAATGATTGATTTAATCACTGAAAAATTTTACCTTAGTTTGTCTTGAGCAAATTTCGAGTGAGTGTATGTGGGCGCAATTTCATTCTCGTCTCTTTTGTAACGCCCCTAAAAAAGTAAATTTATACAAAAACTTACTCTTGGTTAATTTATGTTTATTTTCCTATTTGTGGTAAATTATTTATCATAAGTCTAAATGAGGTTAAAAAGTATGATCTCACATATCTAAGTTAGAGTGTTATTCGGAGTAGAAGTTCTTCATTTTTGACATTGGATTAATATATCCATTTTAAAATATCACAAACATACAAATATAAAAGAAGCAACCTGAAAATCTTAAAACCACTGAGTTCGTTTCTCTAAACTCATACATGTTTTGCCGTATTGCGCTCTAAATAGAGACGGTTAAAACTTTAAATTTAACGCCTCAACAATTCTATCTTCAAGCAGACAGGTATCGAGTTTAGATTCAATCTGAATCGAGTTAGTTTAAAGTATTTCTTAGCATCGAAGCGGCTAACTCTCCAACTTATAATGACGGTTGCATTTTCGCTTGGGAGGTTTATAAAATGGTATTTGAAAAGTTCGGGCGATGAATAAGGACGGATAGATTCCTCCCGTGGGAGTCGTAAATATCGATTTGGCTTTAAGAAGGTTTGTGTTTACATAAAATTTTAATAGTTCAGTGTTACATTTTGTTTTCTAAGTAGCCTATCTATTATTTAATAATTTAAGAAATCAGGATTAAAGGAAAAAAATACACTTTAGGTTGCCTCATAACTAACATTATTAAAAGCTTTTGCGACTTTTAAAAGTGAAACATTTGGACAGGCAAGGATTGTATGAATTCTCTGGCGGGAGTTAGTGTTGCCAGTTGTTGAGTGAGTTGAATCTGCACTACTGCTCAACTGTACTGGCCAAGTGTGAATTACGGCCTTCACTTTCAAGAGAAAATACAATATTTGGAAACGTTTCATAACGACGCTATAATATTTAAAGAGAAAACATTACATGAAGTATAATCACAAATGGGATATCTCAGTAAGAAGTTTTCATTAAAAATAATTAGTCATTTAGTATTTGTATTGGCACAGTTTCTTTATAGGATTGGCGTTTAATTTCCCTTAATTTCCGGCGTGGGTACGGTCCGCACAAACGCTCATAGCACGGACACTGTCTCTGCTGACTGCGGACGCGATCGCATCTTTATTGAGCGCACTTCCAATTCAATACAAATAACAAAACATTACATTATTTTGTTGTTGTCCAAATATCTTTTATGAACTAAGATGTGCTCCGGTTTTGTCATTATTGTATACGAAAATTTTGTAATCTTTCGGATACTCGATATTGTGGATTGAAGTGTAGGGAAATTAAAATGGTTGGCACATCTATAAAAAAATAAATAAAAAGAAACCACGCGAAATGTGTATTTTTTTTAATTTCTGTGTGTTCTTTGAATTGTTTTAGTTTTTATAGGCAAGTCGACATGTGTGAATGGTTTGTGTTAAACGTCGCAACGTCGGCGGGACCCTTTTAAATCAAATTCCGCGCAATTTATCAGCCTGGGACGGAATAATACACGTATCCTCTCTAGCCCCATATGTATTGCGACCCTCGCCTACGCTGAAAAATTTAATATAAGCGATACAAACTATTCACTAGTTATACAGAAAACTACATGTATGTTTGTTGTGCCTTATGACGTCATAATACTTTCGTGGTCGAGTGCTAAAAGCTTATTGTAAAAAAAATCTACATTAAATATTGTTTGTTAGTTTTCACCTAATTTCTATTGCAGTTTCTGTTTCTTTAAATATTACATTTACCAATGTTTTTGTGGACAAAGTTATTTTATATTTCTATTTAGTTAGTGCTAAAATAAGCATTTATATGTCCATGTCATTTATATAAACTTGTCATAACATTAAAGTCAATTTGTAGTCAGAGAAGAAATAAGCGAAATAACAAACAGCATTTCCGCTAATTTCCTCAGCGGGTGTCATCTAAGGGGTCCGAGACCTGGGAGGGGGTAGAAGTCCTTTCATACCAGACAGGATCTCATTGACGTCGCTAATTCAATTACAAGTCTTAGGAAAATTCTATAAAAGTTTATATCCTTGATGCTTTCTCGCAATATAATATTTACGTTAAGGTTGCAGGCATTGCAATCTTACTAATAATATAAATGCGAATGTTTAGATGGATGGATGTTTTTTAGTGTTTGTAGCCTAGACTAAACAGATCTCGATGAAATTTGACATACATGTAAGAGATACTCTGCAAGAACACTTAGGCTGCTTAGTATTTTTTTAAATTGCATGCGGAAGGAGTCAAGGAGAAAGAGACAGTGATACGTTAAGTAAAAAAGTATCCAATTGTTTAAACAGTAATTGGAAAACTAAAACTTGTACTAAATCACTGGATTAAACGTATATCTTTACCGGCCAGTGTTTAAGCGTTGCGATCCGTTTCACAAAACTTTGGAATCCCAGTACAACAGTAACAGAATCCACGATTGCGCTCGTATCCAACTTTACTGTGGTTACTATCGATTCGAGACATAGCTGAGATTCCGAAAGTTTTTTTGTGGTTACCCCATTTTAAAATAGCGATCAACAGTACTAAAATGGCGAAATCAAATAAACACAAAATACCACTGCTTAAAGCCTATCCATTATTAGTAGTCAGTGTTATACAAGCTGGTATATACTCGTAATTTTCTTCTTAACTTATAAACCATCAACTTTTTATTTCGCCATTGCACATTTCCTAATCTTTCGTGGACCCCAGACCACTTTGACAATTAATTAAATAAAAATTTTAGAAAGGTCAAGCATAAAAAAAACACTTCGCGATAACTTCTAAGTAAAATTTTAGGTTATAGTTATCAGTTAGCGCGAAGCCATCGTGTTCGCGTGTCCCTCTCATCCCTTAGGAATGTGACACTGACGAGTGACGACGTAAAACAACCTGATACGAATGGAACGGTTACTTAGTTATTAATATTAACTTACTATATTTCAAAATGAAGAGCTTCAACTTACCTACATGTGTTGAATAGTGTAAATATTATGTATTACACTTTGGTCCTGTACCACCAAATTGTAAATTGTCTGATAACAATCCAACGTGTAAAATATGTGATGGAAATATCGGATTTTATTACTTTATCAGACATTGACGACATTATAAAGCTATCTGAGCCTCTATTTGTCAGTGGGACAGGCCCTAATAATTAGTGCTACTTTTTCGTATTTTATATCAGTCGTAAAACATCAAGACCCGCGTCTTGTTTACAGAATTTCCGTTTGGATATTTATTATTGCCGGAGGACTAATTCATGTCCCTTTTCCTTTCTATTTCTCTCTTAGGTGTAAAGGATGAGAAGAAAAACTGGATCTGACAGCGGAAGAAACGCACAGAAAGGTGAAATATCCAGTTTATGTGTGCGTCCTCTTCCGTTGATTAAGGGTAGGCAACGCATCTGCAATTGTGGATGTCTATGGACAGCGGTCGCTTCATCATTTCGGCAGATTTAGATGGCCATTTCCTCGTTTGCCACCTTATAATATAAAAAAGAAAAAAGCTTAATTTAAAATAATGAAAAGAGTAAATTAGGCAGTTTAACAATTTAAGACGGACGACGGAAACTTTAGTAAATAAATTTCCGTTACCATACTGTTTAACTTTTAGCCGGTCGCGACAACTTTTTATTTACCAGGTCGTTTAGCTACAGCAAGGTCCACACCGCGCTGGATTATCATACAAATAGGTTTTACTCAGCTTCTACGGCGCCGCTAATTATTTTGCAAAGTGCAATTTATATTAAACAAGCTTTTGCTGGAGTTTTCTCTGTTGCAAGATTTAGCGCTTGTTACTTCTGAAAGTGGGTTAGAGAATGTTATTTTATACATACAAAGCACGTCACAAGAAAGTAGAGGAAGGCCAAAATGTATGTAGGAGTATTTATTGTTTAAGATAAGGTATTGAAATGTAATGGCTAATAGAAAAATATGTTAAAAGGCATGTATACATATACTGATCCAAGCTGCTTACAGAAAGGCCAGTGGCTCCGGAGATGTTACCTTATTTTCAGCTATGTAATCTAGTAACGAAGGTTTCTTGCATTCTTACAACAGTGGACTTTAAAGGTATAATATCAGTTTGTATGAAATTCTAACCTCCAGTCCTAACGTCAGTGGTTCCACTCCTATATTTGATAGAACAGTTAGTATTCTTTACGTCATTGCTTGGAGTACAGCCAGCGTCGTGTCCCGAGCTGAACACCGTGACGTCATTGACAGCGGGTGAAATGCATTTATTCTCTTAAAAATAAATATTTGAAATATTTATACCGTTCGAAGAAATAAACCTAATTTTCTTCGGAATTCTAGCGGAATTGTACTAACAAGGACGTTAGTAAGTTTGGAATAGATATTAAATACGTAACTTTACAGGATTTCATGCATATTCGAGTAATAGCCAACGGTCAAACCTGTTATTAAATAGCGACAGATTGCCGGACCTATTACAAATTCACACATCAATTAACTACAGAGCAATTAATGTTGCAAGAGATGGTTAGAACCTTATGAAATTTGTATTATTGTAAAAGACGTACTTAAAACCAGACAATTCTAATTGTTACAAGATTGCGAAAGGTCCTATTGAAAATGTTTAAGTTTCTAACCAATTCTAAACATCCATCTCTGGGTCCACATCTCTATCTGTTAGGTCTAACTGGTATCTGGCAGCCAGATGAAAAAACTCAATTCACGCGTCTTAAAATGATTATATTCTACATTATTGTAGCATTTTTCTCATCTCAGTATATGAAATGTATATTATATCCCAAAATAGAATCGATACAGTTAATTCTTCAATATGTACCTTTCCATCTTGGTATTGTAAAGGCTTGCTACTTCCGAAGGGAATCTAAAACTTGGTCTTCGCTTGTTAATTTTCTATCCCAAGTAGAATGCAAACAAATAGAAGGAAAGGAAGAAAAAATGATCACAATCGTGGAGAGTTATATTCAACGCAATCGTCGGATCACTTATTTCTTCTGGGCGTTGGCTTTCTTTTCTAACTTCAGTATTTTCTCCGAACCTTATGCCAAAAACAGAATAATAGAAAATGGCACTAGTATATATTTAAATATTTTCGATGGGTTTGTTCCTTTTGGCGGTGAACCACCAGGTTATTACATTTCAATGGCGATACAAACGATTCTAGGACATATTGTTAGTGCTTACGTTATAGGCTGGGATACAATGGTTGCTTCTATTATGATATTTTTTGCTGGTCAACTGAAAATGTCTCGGTCACACGCTAAGGAAGTTGTAAAATCTGACACTGTAGAAACCCATCGGAGTATTGCAAATTGTCATAAATTTCACGTTGAATTAGTCAAGTAAGTGGAAATGAATTTTGAAATGTAGATTGTGATGACAAGCCACTTATGATTTTTGATATATTTGTAGGCATCAAAGGATATTCAATGGTTTGATATCGCAAGTAATGTTTGTCTATTTGATAGTTATTTCGGTTAATTTGGGAGTTTGCATCATCCAGATTGTTGAAGTTAGTAGAATTAGTTTCCTTAAATGCTGTTTATTTTTGCTTTTTTAATTAATTTAGTTTGTTCATTTCCATCGCTGCCTGTATTTTTTTTTGTGACTGTGTTGGTATAATATTTATACGTATGTTGCAGGTGCAAGATGATTTGGCGATGCTTATATCGAGTTGTTTGTTCGTGGTGGCTTGCTTGATACAGTTGTTATTATTTTATTGGTTCAGCAACGAGGTAACTGAAGAAGTGAGTAAGGCACTAAAATCTTGAGGAATTATAAAGCATTACGTGTGATTTGTTATTTCCATGATCATGGAGAAATTGAAAATATTTCTTATTCTTTTAACGAGAGTAAATCAAAAAGAATTTACGGTATTAAGTACTTTACTTTGTAAAGGCTACTTTAATTACGTTTCGTGACTTTTTCGTGTTTTAGAGTTTGAAGGTGAGTTACGGCGTTTTCGAAAGTGATTGGGTGAAATGTGATAAACTTATACAGAAAGAGATTCACCTCCTTGGACTGACATTGAGTAACAGGCTTGTATTCAAAGCTGGACCATTCAACGAGATGTCACTAACCACTTTTGTTTTTGTAAGTACTATAATAAAAAAAGATTTACAGAGCTCAATGATGATTGTGCAAGTTAATGTTTTAAGACAAGTATTGAGACAGAGGAAGAAAGAGGGGTCTAGGGAGGGTTTAGAAAACGAATTGAAGATATGTACTTTTACTCCAAGAAACTTTAAGCGAAAATTAAAAACTGTTCAACTCTTGTTTTTGTACTCCGGTGAAGGCACCGACTAGTTTCTGACCCTTCGGGGCTCCTGCTTCAGGGCGAGTATTAGTTAGCTTTTGTTTGCGGTCTGACACTGACATAGAGTGCGAGGCGCGACGTGAAGAAGGACCCCCGAAAGGTCTAAAACTAGTCGGTGCCGTCACCGGAGGATAAAAACGTGAGTTGAGCCGTTTTTAATTTTCGATTAATCTTTGATTATGATTTATTAATCCATCTTTTATTTTCACAGATTTTGAGGACAAGCTATAGTTTCTACACGCTTTTGAATAAGACTAATTAAATCATTCAGTTTTGTTTTAAACATTTTCATAATTACAGTTTATTAATGTTTAAAAACAATGTCATTATTTGTGTTTGCTATTAAGTACCGCAGATATGTTTGTGTGACATTTCACGAGAGTCAGATAAATATTTCTAGTTCAATATTTGCGTCGCTTGGCACCCTTCCTGACTCCTGTCTACGTGTCATAGGTGCTCTGTAAACCTTGATGTATTTAGATGCAGGATTAAAATTATTTTGGCAAACAATTGCAAATAGTTGTTTATATGTAAAGAAATTAGCTGTTTTAACTGTAGTTTTTTTTTTAATTTGCTTGCTTCTATGCCTTAAAATGTCTTAAACACTAAATTCATGATGTGTTGGTATTTGTAAATCTACAAGCCTGTGAACTTTCGAAAAAGAGTGAATAAGTTCAAATTAATATTTTTGCACTTGGTCGGAGAACAGTGTCGAGAAGTCTGTAACAAATTTAATTAATCTTTTTTATATGTAAATGGACTGATAGACAAATTTGACAATTTCTTCAAAGCCAAGAAGGACATAAAATGTGGGTATGTTTTTTACGCACGAACAGCAAGAACATGTTTCCGTTGAACAATATACTTTTCAACCAAAAAAAAGTTCGCGAATTATTCGTTGTCGTCACCAACGACCGTATTATTTTCTGGGATTAGATAACGTTAATATGTAATCTTGCCCAACTATCGAAGGTACAAGCTGATACAATAAAATGTATGCCCAAAGTAATTAATGCATACGGAGTAAATTAACGTAATGAAAATAACTATACATCAGTTGTGAAAACTATGAGTGCGAAGCCCAGCTACCGCTGCGCCCGCGCGTCAACTTGGCGATGGCGGCGCGATGTTGCGCGGCGTTGCCAGCCCGCACGGTGTAGCGCGGCGTTGCCAATCCGCGCGTCCCTCGGAGTGACCGGCTTACATTCCTTAACGTTTAATAGCGAAATATTTTCGCCGAAAATATGTGAAAAGGCGGGAACACGTAATAAAACAAACTTTATTTAAACTTCATTTCTAAGTATTCTAAACATACACAAATACCGACAATATGTTGCTCTCTCTTTCTAAAATTTCAAAGGTTTATGAAGTAATTTTTTCATTAAGTTCGCCCTACGGAAATTTACATATAAATCCATGAAGTTAGCAAAATAATTTGACAAGCGACAGAGGCCGAATCACAAACCATTTGTATGTTAATTCTGACAGTGGCTGGTTCCTGACGAGTGGTACGAAATTGAAAATTCTTCTAAACAATACAACTTTAAACTTCTCCTACAAGTCGAACGGGACTATTTTTATAGATTGGATTACATTAATACTTTTTCTTGTCTAAATGAGATTTAAACAGATCTTCAAATGTCATTTCGTATCGATTACTGTTGTATCGATGTCTTTTAAAATGCTTTCGAAATGCTGTTCAAATCTTATCATAAATATGCATATCTGCTAAAATAACATTTCAACGGTAAACCAATCCGAACATTATCTAAACAGAGTTTAACTCTCCGGGAGCTTATGAATCCGCTCGTTGTCGGCTACTCAAACTTTATTGAAATTAAGCTCGCATTTCTCGATAATCGATTTGAAGTCGAGTCGAGTACTCAATCGCAAACCCGTTGCAAATTCGAGTTAGATATTCCAGGTAGTGGAGAATGATCGGTGCACTAACAAGTTTGTTTAATCAATATTATGAAGTGTTATTCAAATACGTAAATAAGTTAAAAAAATTTACATCTTTCCTAATAGATATTCTAAAATGTTTTATTATAAATCTATAGTAATTGGCAACTACAAGTCGGCAAAGACGTTCCGTGCGAATTGAAGATTCCTAGAAGTCATCGTAACTCCGCACAGAAGCATTGTTTAGAACTGAACAATGTTCCTAACACTGATCTGTTGTAAAGATTTACGCCTGGGATTTGCGACCGAACTTTAAACTACTTGAATAGTAATTTGGAGTTGGGTTGTAACGGAACTCCGCTTCCGCATCCGTAAGTGCGGAACTTCCGCAAGACGTGATAACTCCGCATCCGCTTTCATTATTTGTAATGCGGAGTTATAACGGAGGTTAATTTACGTCTTTAACGCGAGTGGGGCGATTAGGTATAGTTTATGCGGCCCGCGCGGGCGTGATATGTCAACTAACTATAATTGTTATATATTATATTAGCATAATAAACTGTATCTTGTAATTATGTACCAATCTGTATTTTTAATTAACGTAGTGTTAGTTTTTATTTCTATAATAAATCGAAATTAATATTTTATTATTGACTGCACCGCACCGCATCGGCATCCGCTTCCGTTAAATTGGCCTCCGTTACAACCCTAATTTGGAGTTTAAGTAACTTAGAGACTTGTTGGCAGCATTACGATATTTGTATTATTTTATGTTCTCGATCATTCGATTCCAAAATATATAGATAGATGCGTGTGTTTAAAAGAATGAAAAAGGAAATTGGATATAATCCTATCAAGTAGAGAAGTCTATTGCGTCACAGGAAACAAGTGTTGAAGAATATCTTCACTTCACCTAGGCGTATAATCCTTTGTACGCTGTTTGAGGTGGAGTTATCAATCAATTAAGATAATTCTTAAGACCGGGCGTATACCTTTGACTAAACTATCGTACAACCGTTGTGCGATTCGATTGTTTCGAAACCAATTCAACTGTTTAATTGCAACTAAAAATCGTGTAGTGTGTGCACTTCCTTATAAGATCATAGGTGAAAGACTAAACAGTTGTGCGACAGTTTAGTTTCAGGTGTGCGCATGCTCCGTAGATTTTAATATGCAACAGATGTAGTTGTTTTAGCAGAAATATCACATACAAAGAGTTGTGCCTCACTATTTATATGAAAAAAACCATTAATTGAAGGTAAAGATAAACTCTACGCGAGGGTTCATTACGCGGTAGAGCGGGCGTCGAGTGCGCAGAATGATTCTCCACTCTACCCGCTCTTTACAGACCTTACCAAATTAAAATGCTTTGAAAGTAAATACTCCTGCAACTGGGAATTGAATGGCTTTTCATTTTAATTATATTATACCATAGACATGCTGTAAGTATTCAAAGATGTTTATAATTTATATCGGTTTCGTATTTACTAGTGGACCATAATCCTTACATTTATTCAGAAATAATTCAAATTTTAGTAATATGCTCTGTTAATCTTTACTAATATTATAAAGAGGAAAGATTTGTATTTTTGTATGCATTTAAATAACTCAAAACTACTGGCCGATTTAAAAAAAATCACCAATAAAAAGCTACATTATCAGTTAGTAGCATAGGCTATGCTTTGTTTGACTCCACGTGGGCGGAGTCGCGGGTAAAAATTATAAAATAATTTACTACTGAGTAAAAAAGAACAGTACTACGATGGCAATATTTTGAATTTAAATTTCGAACATCCATTCGTTTAACTTCGTAAATTTTAATCGAATATTGCTAATGAAGTTTTCCAACCAGTCTGTTTATTCGCTTATTTGTAGCATTTCTGTAAGCGATTGGTGTTCCAGCTAGATACAGAACTTTCATAACTGGCAGCTAAACTTCCTGACAGCTTTGTAGCGAAGTTATGCTGGTTTTGATAACGTTTAGGTACTGTCCACTGATAGCTTATATCGATGAAAGTATCGAGAATTGACATTTGAATTGCTAAGCTGCATGAGCATTATAAATATTATAAAACTATATTGAATAACGACCCGATTTATTGGTCGGTTTCTCACCTATATTTAACTATTACTTAGTGTTTTTTAATCGATAATTTCATGAATTTCCAAACTAAGAAACTTGAGTTTTACTACGTTGAAACTTTGGTCAATTCAACACTAAGGAATCACTAAGTATTGATAAAACGGATACTTCAGCAACCAATAAGTGGCAGGAATTAAATAATCGATGGTGATCTTTATCATACCATGCGTATTTATTTTAGTAACTAGTTTTTGTCCGCGACTCCGACCGCGTGGAATTAAAAAACCAAAGTAGTCTATGTGTTTTTACAGATATGCTCTACATCTAGTCACTTTTTTTTTAGGTAGATCAACAGGTTTATATAATTCAATAGTTTAAAATCTTTAGATCGCTTGTACACCCACGAACATCTCCATAAGCAGACTTTTGTTGCCAGTTCCTCCCAAATTAGAATAAAACCACAAACACTTGACACTGGCCCAATCCGCTGTGGGCTGTGGGAGAGCCATAAACAAAATAGAATAGAATACATCTTGTCAAATTTCATCGAGATCCGTTCAATCGCTAAGGCGGCAAAATTTAACAAACATTTTCCAATGTAAACATTCGCTATAATATTAATAGGATTGTCTGTCTGATTTTAAACAGATTTAGTAAACTATGCCTATACTTTTTTTACCGACTCTATTCGTCTGTATGTTTTTTTTTAGTGCAACTTGTCAAGAAAAATTACCCAACTATCTATGAAAATTCAGAGCATTAAAATAAATGGTTTTCATGGAATAACGGTTAGTTTGTGAATAGTTTCATGTGTATGGCTTCCAGGTATTGTTCATTAAGAAGGTCCGCATTTGTTGCGAGTAATGATCGCTCATTATATCTCAAACAATGCGTCAAACTTTGTCCATACGTGACTACGCTGTAATTAGAAACGGCGAATTATTTCTTTATTATACGAAAATGCTTTAGCAAGTTACCTCCAATATTGTAGCCTAATTATGAAGAGAAAAGATTTTTAATTTTGACTGACTTCCCAAAAAAATACGCGTGAACTTCCGCTTACAGATTCTCTCGCACTAACCGTCGGATGAATTAGGCTTCCTATTGGCTTATTGTTTTATATTCACAAACGTCTAATTTCTTCTATATATGCGGTACCCCGTCTTACCTCTCTACCCCGTCATGCCCCCCCTTCCCCTACTCAATTGGTCTTTACATTTTTTGGATTTCAGTATGTATCGTTTTCAAGAAGTCATCAGCAACAGTTATTTTTACTAACATAAATGCGAAAGTTTAGTTTGATGTTTGTTAGAGTTTGAAGCTAACACGGCTAAACAGATTTAGATGGAATTTGGCATAGATGTAGAGGATAGTCTGGAAGAATACATAGGCTACTTGCATTTGTTTTTTTAATTCCGCGCGGACGTAGTCGCGGGCGAAAGCTAGTTTTTATATAATCCTCTACCATAGTTTGAGAGTAATGTCGATATTTCGTTTAAAAATCTCTTATTCTCGGAACTATTAGGTATATATGCAAATTGCAGTTGATTTTTAGCATTTCATTTATTTTTAAATTGTTTTTTGCTTCCAAATACCATTACTAATATAATAATTGCGAAAGTTTAGATGGATGGATGTTTGTTAAAGTTTCTAGCCTAAACGGCTGAACGAATTTCGATGAAATTTCGTATGGATGTAGAGGATAGTCTGAAGGAACACATAGGCTACTGTCTTTTGTTTTTTTTTTAATTTTACGTGGACAGAGTTCCGTGCGAAAAATAGTAGTCAATAAATAGAATGTGAGGTTTAAATTGTTAAACATGTAAATGTTCGGGCACGGGAGGGCATCGAGTGACAGATGTCGGGCCTCCGAATGAAATTTCCCGCTGGTAATCGAATGTTTGCGAGCAACTTCCTTATTAACGGCGACAGAGTTCCAGCCCCGGCGCTTTGATTATGAAAGGGGAGCGGCCTAACAGATTTAGCTACACCCCTGTCAAACAACGAACATGTTTTCGGTATCAAACTTTTCACTATGCAATAAATGTTGAATTTATTTATTTCCTTTTTAATAATAGGAGGAAATTGAGTTAGTTATTGTTAAAATATCAGTAATTTTTATAAGATACTAGCTTTCGCTTGCGACTCCGTCCCAACAACTAAATAGTCGTGTAAAAGTCAGAAAATATGAACTTAAGTAACATGTTATGATCGGGCATCGCAATCCTGTCAGAAACTTAACAATCTTTGTGCCATGTTAAAAGTTATAAAACTTTAAAACTTGTGCTTTATTCTATTTCAAGACGGTTGCTTGTGCGCTTCGCAGAAATATGCCGTGTCTAAAACTTACTGTTGTCTGTGTTTTAAAAAACGTTTTTTTAAAGCTTACTTTTTATTAATACTGATAAACACAATAGAAATGTGAAAGTTTACATGGATGACTGTTTGTTAGTTTGTAACCTAAATTGTTAAAAGGATTGCGATGAAATTTGGCATATATATACGAGACAACAGTCTGAAGGAACAGATAAGCTATTTACAAAGTTTTTTAAATTCCGTGCGGAATGAGTTGCTTGCAAAAACTAGTAATTAACTAAAATCAAGTTACCAGTAGATGATTTACGCAAGTAATATTTTTAACTAGTTGTTAATCACGACTTCACCAGCATGTAAATTAAAAAAACAATAGAAAACAAAACCTATGTTACTCACTGATAACGTAGCTATTCAATGGTGTATGAATTTTTGAAATCTGCCCAGTAGTTATTGAGTTATTTCAATACATACAGAAATAAAAATACAAATCTTTCCTCTTTATAATATTAGTATAGGTATAGATATAGATAAAAAAACTGACAAGTAATTTTGTTATCTATGTAAATCTCTAATCATAATAATCTTAGTATTTAGTAATAGAGTTAACATTTTTAGATATTATTATTATTATTATTAATAATAATAATAATAATAATAATAATAATAATAATAATAATAATAATAATAATAATAATAATAATAATAATCATTTAATCCAATCATAAAGCAAACACTATATAATTAATTACACAGTTGAAAACAAATCTGATTAACGTAAGATTGTTACAAAGTACACAAAAAAGAAAAAAAAAATATATACATACACACATTAGGTTATATTGAGGTTAGAACTCTAGCATTTCCCGGCGTCGCCAAAACAATGAAAGCAAACGGTGCACAAGTATTAAAGACAGCGTCAGTATAACAAAGATTCAAACTAAGTTGTGTGCAAACAGGAACTCAGAAGTCTGTTGCGATGTACAGTGTTGCCTCCAGGTGAACTTATGCAACTTGGAACGGTGACGTCATAGAACTCTGAAAGTTACCAAGCATATTACCTTTAACGTATCTTGTGTTAATCTGTGTATAACATAGCTTAGTTCCATCAACCAACAGTGTTAAGTTAAAGTATATAATAAGCTTTGAAAATGGACGAATAATAGTAAACACAAGACATAGTATCTATACTATTATAATAAAGTGTAAACACACACTTCTTTGTTGCCTAAGATGTCAGCAATTACAGTATATTTTTGAATGATTCTTTTTTAATAAAAAGCGCTACACTTACGTCACGCTTTAGGCTATATATTTTCACAGCATTAAACTTAGGGAGTAAATATTTTGGATAAAAACCCTAATGTGGGAAAGAGACCACAAGTTGCTGCCAACATCAAGAAAGCAAGATTGCTAAAGTTTGTCATGTCATGTCATTTTGACATTTGCTATTGATAATTTGACAAATGTAAACAATAAAATAACGTTTACATAATTTCATGCGGATGAAGCCGCACGGGAACAGCTAGTTATAGATAAAATGTGTTTTGTATAAACTCAAAATTTACTGGAGTTACATAATTTATTATCAACTAGCTTTAACCCGCGGTTTCGTTTGTGTGGAAGAAAAACAAAAGAAAGTAGCCTAAGTGTTCTTCTAGACTTTGATATATAACTATGCCACATCGAGGCTACAAATTCTGACAAACATGTATCCATCCAACCAAATGTTCGCATTTTAAATATTAGTAGCAAGCGAGATTTAAGCAATCTATCATCACCAGCTCACTATTCATCACCACTGAGGGGCCTACCCTAATAAGGGGTGACTAGGCCATAGTCAACCACGCTGGCCAAGTGCGGGTTGGTTGACTTCACACATATCTTTAAATTTCTTTGCCGATATGTGCAGGTTGCATCACGATGTTTTTCTTCACCGTAAGAACGTCGGGTAAATTATGTACATATGAAAATTCGAAAAATCGAAAATCACATTGGTACACGACGGGATTCGAACCCAAGACCACCGACAGTCCTAATCTATACGGCGTATACATTTTTTTAAATTATCACTTGAAGGAATATTAAAATCAGTTCGAAGTTGACGTGTTTTATACGATAGAACAAAGTTACATTTACTGCACGTTACAGTGGAAAACATTTCAGTATAATACTCGCCAAAAACTTATGATGTTACTTTGAATGTTGCAAGAAGATGTAAACGAGAGATTGGTCATATTATAACAGATTTTAAATTTAAAACCAATTTTCTTTGACTAATGATAAGTAGTTACTTATTAATTAAATAGAAAATGACGATAAGAAACCAATTTGGTCTAATATCTTAGAAAAGCATTAACAAGAATATAATAAAGTTTACTTTTCATCAAAATACAGATTATATTTATAACTAGAAACACTTAATATCACTTACAATATGGTATACTATAAAAAAATATATCTCACGCTGGTTTAAAAGCAACGACGGTAATGTAGTTACTTTACGCTTTGAAAAAATTGATTGCAGGCAATGTGAGAGTAAAGAGCGCCACTGGACGACGCTAATGAGGAAACTAGCGGGAAACATTCAATTTCCCGCGGAAATTTCCTGCCAACCTCTTCACTTTTACTTAATGGTCCATCGATAATAAGACTGGTAGTTCAATGTTAATTATTTCGTATTGATATTAATTAATATTCCTTAATAATAACAATCTTAATTCATGATGCTTTGTTTTTCAACATCCTGAGTTAATTTTAATAAGAAAATATGGTACAGCGCCATCTATGACTCAAAATATGAAACATTTTCATTTAAAACCATTATTAAAATTATTTGTTAAAATAATAAAAGCATTGTTCGAAGATTAGTTACTGTACAGGTATTCTGTGAATTATATGAAACAGGAATGTGTTGGTAGTTGTACTGCACAGAACAACTTTGATAAGTCCCGACATACGGCGGAGCGCAACGCTTCACAAAGTTTAGCTTCCCACTGAATTTATTTCTATGTTTAAACTATATTCAATTTAACTCTCATATTTAGTACTAAAGATATTTATTTAATAACAGCGCAGTTTTATTTTTATCCTATCACCACGGAAAGCTATAATAAAAATAGGATTTTGTTTTTTACACACAATAATGAGATTATTAGATAATATACTTAGAGTAGGAAATCATTACAAATTGGGTTAAGTGCTGCCATCTGTTGGCACATTAAGTTTGTATAAAATCATAAATCGTTGACCAAACAAAAACGACTTTCGAGCAAACACATTCATTAAACATTTTTACTGAGCGTTTCAATTTTCCTAATTGCCGCGGAATGGAATTTTCTAATTTAATTTCGTCTCCCAAACCTGGTCGTAAAGAAAATCGTATGATTTAAAATGTCGAGTGCTCTTAGAGCGTAATTTGAGAATCTTCGTAAAAGTTGGCATTAATTGCAAGGTTTGGATTAAAAATCAACACGGAGTCTATTCAGAGTTACCTGAGAGCTTCTCGACGGGTCAACTTGCTCTCCTCAATGGAACTTACTACCGCTAGAATAAACTGATTTTGCTTAATTATTTTTTAATAAAATATTTAGAACTAGCTGTTGCTTGCGTCTTTGTCTGCGTGATGCTCGCGACTTCTTCCGGATAAAATTAAGATGTAATGAAAGAAGATGGCCTATGTTACTCACAGATAAAATACTTTTCTAACGGTGCAATTTTTTTTAAATCGGCAAAGTAGTTTTTGAGTTTTAAAAAGAATCAAGAGTTTTTATTATCAAAACCAAAAAATCTAAAGCTGTGCAGGCAAATACAAAGGCGGTAACACAAGGTAGTAAAACTGGATAGAAGCTGGCGTTCCATTTACTGGCACATTACGTTCATACATGCCAGTTAAATTTGAACGAAATATGAGACGCCAATATTTTGTTTCGTACCCCCTCAACCTCCAACTTAATTGCACGTAATTTTCACTAAATTAAGGGCCTGTTCCACCAAATCGTCTGATAACAATCCAACGTGTAAAATATGTGATGGAAATATCGGATTTTGTTCCCTTATCTGACAGTAACGTCATTTTTAAGCTATCTGAGCCTCTATCAGCCAGTGTTGGGACATGCTCTAATTATCATCACAATACAAGTATGCCAGCTACTTTCATATGTATTTCCTAATAATCCAGGCATTGAATTATCAAATGTTACCTAATTAATGATTATTTCAACACATTTGTTAGCCATTAACCAGGCAATAAGATAAACAATGATTTACATTTGCAATAATCGTGACATTAGGAATGCCATTTGAATCATAAATCATTTGTTATAGTCTAGTGCACACACTTTGACTAAATTATCGCAAATCTAGTCGCGTTTTGATTCCTATAAGCTTATATGGAGGTGCACACAATACTCGATTTTTAGTTGTGCAACTAAACAGTTGAATTGGCTGCGAAACAATCGACATCCGCACAGCACTTATGCAATAGTTTAGTAAAAGTTGTGCGTCCGCTCTAATATTACATGTAGACGCTGCCTTCTTGATTTGCTTTGTTAAAAACATTTCGATAAAAACATAGTTATTTAAGGTTGTGTACAAGTACTTCTGCTTTCGATAAACTAACTTTGAAAATCAAATCATAGAAGATTTAAAATTAATAGAATCTACCAATAAGCATTTGTTTCTGCATCTAAAAATTGTTTTTCCCTCCACAGTGAATGCTGTTACAAATAATGCAAGTAAATTTTAAAGCTTTGATTTATGTCGTTGAGTAGGTCCCCATTCGCTGTCACGTCGCACGACGTGCCCGAGACGTTCCCGCGCCGGACACGACGCTGGCGGGACTCCAACGTGACACGAAAAAAGAAGGATTTCAATAAAATAAAGAATATAAGTCTCTTAAGACGGAAAGAATTTTAGGATGGATGTTAGAACTTCTTTATGTTATATGAGAAATTTGATTCCTGTTCTAATTTTGAATTTCCGCTGAACTCTTTTAACTTAATAATTCATTTCAACTTGTGATATAGTGTGTCTAAATAATTTAGATTAGTTTGACAATTCACTTCAAACTTAGTAGGGATGGGTTGTGTAAAATCAGTCATGAATCCGATCGATTTTCGATTCGATAGATTTATAGTTATAATTTATGAATTAAAAAAAATACTGTCTTATCAAATTAATAATGACCATAACAAATAATGAGAATAAATAAATGTCTATTACTACAGCTGTACATAATCGAAGTGGATTTCGCTATTATTTCTGTCATCGCTAAATTCTTTACACTATAATCAATACTAGAATTGTCCTCTAAATTAGTTAATAAGAAAATAAAAATTTTAGTTGAGTTTGATAATTATTTAAACCGAATATCGATGGTTCAAAATTATTCGCTATGTGGGTTTGTTTCCTCACTACGATACGTGTCTATTAAGTATGGCATTTGACTACATATAAATTTAATTTTACACTTCATATGCGCGTTATCAAACTAATCTAAATTATTTAGACAAACTATAACTTAACTATTCATTTCAACTAGTGATAGTTGTAGATTCACGTTGACCGAACGAACTCCGTGAGAGGCGAGTTTCTAACCCCACATTAATGTTGAATCAGCGGTCCTAAGTAAGAGTTCAAAGCGGAGACAATTATTGGCTAAGCACTCTTCACAACTTGTGTATTTTAGTTTCTATTTAGAAGTTAGAAGAGCTCTTTTATTCAGTGTATCGTGAATTTGAAGTTAGAACTCTTATTAATGTTCGCTTGAAGTATCTATTTATTTTATCACTAGATGTGTCAGTGCCGCTTCATCCGCATGATTTTTTTTTTATAACATAAGGTGGCATACGAGCACGTGGCCGCTTGCTCGTTTGCCACCTTATGTTATAAAAAAAAAAAAAAAGCGGCCACTAGAATCCGCCGAAATGGCGAAGCGACCGCTGCCCATAGACATCCGCAATTGCAGATGTGTTGCCTACCCTTATACGACGGAGGAGGAGACGCACATAAAGAGGATATTTCTCCTTCCTATGCATCTTCTCCACCGTCAAATCCGCTTCCTCTCCCCAACCTCTTCAACAAGAAAAGGATGGTAAAGAGAAAGGGACTTAAATTAGGCCTCCGGCACCACACTCACCAGACGAAACACGGAATTGTTTCCATTTCACGCACATATTTCTTAAATTCTCAATTACAAATTTTAATATTACCGTTGCCATGATAACCTCGCTTCCTTAATGTTGGCAGTTTGTAGCTTATGGTCCCTCTCCCACATTATTTTTTTCCAATTAATTTATCCCCTAAGTTATGTTGTGCGAGAAAGCGTGTCGTTATTGTATGGTTTTTTTTTATTAAAGAAATAATTATTTAAAAATATGCTGTGATTGCTGACATTCTACGCCACAAAGTAATTTGTGTTTACTCTTTATAATATTAGTATAGACATAGATTACTACAACCGTCTAGTTGTTTGAAATATTCAAGAAAAATTTAAATATTAAAAAACATTGATCTCTGTTGAAGTGATTATTAACAAACAGGTCTGTTGCCTCACAATTGCGGACCTCGAACGACAAATCTCAAGTTTTCGCAATTACCATGTAAATTTGCGAAGTTAACGAAATAATTCAACGCGTTGTAGACGTCGGATTCAAAACAATTTGTATGTTAATTCTAGGACTGGGGGCTCGGTGTGGTCATATTAATTAATAGAAATTTCAATAGCAAAAGAAAAGGACTTAAGATAGTTAATCGAGAGAGAATCTCAAATTTTTATTGCTCGATTTTCAGAAATTAAAATTCCTCTTTATTCTTACAACTAGCTGTTCTGGTGCCACTTCAAATCACATCCACATGAAATTATGAAAATTTTATTTCATTGTTTACATTTATCAAATTATCAATTGCTAATGTCAAAATGACATGACATGATGACAAAGCCTACCTTGCTTCCTTGATGTTGGCAGCAACTTATGGTCTCTTTCTCATATTAGGGTTTTTATCCAAAATATTTACTCCCTAAGTTAATGGCGTTAAAATATATAGCCTAAAGCGTGACGTAAGTTTAGGGCGTTTTATTAAAAAGAAAATTATCCGAAAATATGCTGTAATTTCTGACATCTTAGGCAACAAAGAATTGTGTGTTTATGCTTTATTATAATAGTATAGATAAAGAGAAATGTTTTAAATAAAGTAATAAACATCATCAAAGGGAATATAACTTTATAATGAAATTTCGAATCGAATTTCATAAACATTGATTTAAAAGTTTCCAGTTGCGATGACAATTAATTTCCATTGTGCCTACTGACAAAGATTTCAATTTAAAGTTCGTCGACAAACGGCCGAGTGATTTGTTAGTGTGTTAACAATTACTTTGACATGAAATGTCGGATGTATATTAATTTAATTAACACAATAGAATAATGAAATCATTAAAAAGAACAAACAATTTGTTTTAAAACAAACAGACTAATATATTTGAGACTAGCGTCTACCCGTGACTCCGTCCGGAAGGAATAAAAAATAAATAAAATCATTCGTCTACGTGTTCTTCTAAACTTTGCTCTACATCTATGCCATCCAAAAATCACCCAAAAATCAAAACATTTGCATTAATAATATCAGTAAGAAGTAAGAAATAATATTTACATACTCTAAAGCATTAAAGCGTGGTGGGTTTCAGTGTTAGCACTTTTAAAATAATTGTTTTCCAAAAAAAAAATCAAGGTATTCGAATTATTCGTATAAAAATAAGTACATAATGTGAAAATTATTTTCAGTGATCCCAATTGTCAAGAGCATTCGCTGGTAAATCTTTTATTAAACCGCATTTATCTATGAAGTTTGCCCAAATTGAATTCGGGAAACGATTCAGTGGACCCTCTGGGCGACAGGGCAGGTGACAAAGGTCTGTTGTCCCCGCGCGCCCACAAAAATGTACACATTTATGTCACATTTCAATATGGAAATCCTGCGATAGTTCTGTTCAATTTGAATTAAAGATAGAGAATATATTTTTGTATGGAATATATGTATTTGAAAATGTTAATAACGCATACAGCCTTACAAATAAACGCGGTATAAAGTTGAACTTAGTAAAAAATAGCAAATATTAGTACAAATTTTGCTTATATTTAACTTTTTTAACTAAACTATTTAACTAAATTTAACTTTATACTGCGTTTATTTGTAAGGCTTTTGGTCTATAAAAGTAAACTATATACCCAAATATTTCTTATTACGTAAGAGAGCATAGATAATCTTTTTGAATTAATTACCTAAAGAAAACAATAATATTCTGTGTGTTTTTTTTTATCTTAAGTAGTTAACACCTGATTTCTACACCCTTAGTGGACATGGGTTTTTTTTTAAAACTTTAACGCTTTGTTTTTATTTACTTGAATTCCCAGGTATTGTTCGTGGAGCGTTTCAGATGGCTAGCGGCGAAAGGCTATAAACAAGGCAAGTTCTCGGCCAAGTCTGCAACTTGGACAGCTGTAGGGACAACTTTTAAATTGTACCACAGGAAAAACTATATATAGGAACAAAGAAAAACATTTTCCACTCCCAACTTACGCTGCACGGTCATTTTTCATTTGTAGTTTTTTTTTCTGTCCACCGATTTGATTTTAGAGTATAGTTCGGTATAGGATAGTTGCATTTTAAAGTATTACAGAATGTTTTAAAGATTAAAACCATCTTAACTTTGTTTAAATCGATCAATAACTTTTCTTAAGAGATTAAGAGCGCACGCCTTTGACTAAACTATAGCACAACTGTTTAGTCGCGCTTTGATTCCTATGAGCTTATATGGAGGTGCAATACTCGATTTTTAGTTGTGCAACTAAACAGTTGTATTGGCTGCGAAACAATCGACAGTCGCACAACAGTTGGCCGATGAACGCCCGCTCTTGAACTAAACATAGCATTTGTTATTTTTATATGCGTATTTCGTTTTTGTTTTATATATCGATGGATATAATCACACACTAAACTCGTATGTCAACAAAGTCCTCAAAAAGTTGTGGTCATTGCATTCGGATAGTTTCGGCGTAGTTTGTGCCGCAACTGCTTCAACCTGCAGCTCGATGGTACAAATAGGAAGTATATACATAAATAGACGAGAAATATGTATTAAATTGTTGGATGAATGTTTGTTATTATTTATCTTCAATACATAAACTGATCTAGATGATATTTAGCACAGATGTAGAATATTGTGTTGAAGAACATATAGGCGACCTATATTTTTTAATTCCCCGCGGAAAACGTCGCGGGCAAAAGCTAGTCTTTCATAATAATCTTTGAATCATCAAGTACATAGAGATTACAGATTTCTATACATACCTATACAGTAATGAAAAAGATAAAAAACAACAAATCGTAAAGGTTTTTTTCTTCTAAGTCATAGCTATTTTATGAGAGTTAGGATTTGGTTATAATTATTTAATTAGCCAGTTTATGACTGGACCATACACAAGCTTGAAGTTCCAGCTTAATTTACTCCGAGAGTCCGGTTTCAGTTTGTGCTGAAAACTAAAATTCACATCGAAAGATATATGCTGCCTAACAATACATTGAAGTAATATCAAATATACTTGGAATTTATATTATTATTGTAGTCGTAAAAACTATATACAAAAAACAGGATTATTCCTAACCGTCACCCCGCGTCCCCATGAGGAGAACAAAAAGTTTCATCCGTCCCACCGTTGCCGACGAAGGGACGGTTGGAAAATATTTTATTTCATAACAGTTCCATCGGTCACTTTAATGGTGGTAGTGGGACTAAATGGTGGGACTTGAAACTTTTTATTCTCAAGTGGGGACAGAGCGGGGAACGGTTGGGATTATTCCAAAAACACTTGTTTGATAAATGGTTTTATATGTGCATGACCGAACTTTACATAATTAGTATTATTGAAATAGAACACGTTTGCTTTCGAGTTTTGTTGTTTGAATTCTATTATAAATATGAACAAAATGAACTGTTCGAAAATAGCCATTTTTTTAACATTTGCATTATGTTCATCAGAAATCTGAAATTCAAACATTTTAAAACGTGAAATTTTAGAGAAATTAAAATGAACGTTAATTAATTTCCTTTAAGTAAGATTTAAGTCAGTTACTGAAAAATAATTGACAGATTAAATTATCTTAAACTTTTTGTGCCCTTTTTATCTGTCCGTCAAAAAGTCAGCAGAATTTACATTCAAAGGATTAAAAATCAAAACTTCATTAAGAAAATTGTAAAGTACAGTCAGATAAATCTTTTAATACATTGCGTAAAACGTCGTCTCATTCCAAGAGGTCGAAATAGCTGAGGTACTTAGTACTAAATCGTTTATTAAATTCCAGCCATCCGCGGAGTTGCGGTAAATTAAATTTCGGACGCGATCTCGGTAGAGTCCGCCCGTCGACAGGTGACGACGGTACCAAGCCTCTTTTAGGGGTCCGTAGAAACACTCAATACAAGGAATTATTGTAGGATTTAGTTGATTCAAATAATATTGAGTAACATGCTATTGGTATCAAGGTGGTGGTGTTGCTATTGGCATATCAATTGAGAATTCATTTTACACAAGAGAAAAATAAAAAAGGATTCCGTATTGGATAACAGCATTTTAAGCACTATAAGGAACCCTGTTAATTTATAATTACATCTAAGGTCATCGCGTACGGTTCGCGTATTTTTTTTAAGGCCCCTTAAGGATAGCTCGGGAGGCTGGATTCGGTCAATCAACAAAGGTGAGTGCCTTCCCTCCAGATGTACCGACTTGACTCACTCTGATAAACACGTCAACATCATGTTCTATGTTGTGAATTAATCTTTTACACAATTATTCCCGCAATAGGTTTAAGTCACCGTGGGTAGAGGAGTGAGCTGCCCTTAGAGAATCGAACAATCCCACTTCTTACTAATATTATAAATGCGAAGGTTTAGATGAACGGCCGATCATTAATACAAAATTAAAATTGCAACAGTGTCTACGTCGGATCCAGGGGTGGTCATGTGGTCATGACCACCCCCCTGAGCTGGTTGGACAAGAGCTTGACATAATATATTTACTTATTTTGTCAAGTTCTTGACTTGACCGTCGTGGTCATATGTGACCCCCCTTAGAGCCAAAGCTGGATTCGCCCTTGAATAGTGTATTGAATGGCAAGGTCACGATTAGACTCCAAATTCCATTAAAATCATTAAAGTCCAGAAAACACATAAGTTATTCATTTTTTTTTAATTCCACGCCGACGGAGTTGAGGGCGAAAGCTAGTGTGTTATAAAAAGTACTACGAATAAGACCATGTTAATAGTAGCCCTCCATCCCTCTCGACAGCCTTAAATATCTGCTGGCGACGCCCGCGGTTTCAGTTATTCTCTTTTTTAAAGCGCATGAAGAAGTTACTAAAATCTATACTATTATAATAAAACGTAAACACACACTTCTTTGTTGCCTAAGACGTCAGCAATTACATATTTTTGAATAATCCTATTTTTAATAAGATGCCCTACACTTACGTCACGCTTTAGGCTATATATTTTCTGCCATTAAACTTAGGGGGTAAATATTTTGGATAAAAATCCTAATGTGGAAAAGAGACCATAAGATACTGCCAACATCAAGATAACCAAGGTTTGTCATGTCATGTCAGTTTGACATTTGCTATTGATAATTTGACAAATGTAAACAATAAAATAAAATTTTCATAATTCCATGCGGATGAAGCCGCACAGGAACAGCTAGTTATAATAATAAAATTAATCTTTTAGCGTCCAATACCTTGTGTAGTCTAACTTTGACACAACAAACATATAACTTTGCGATATATTTTCAGACATATGACATCGGAAAGCAATTTCAAAGCGATATATCCCGTTCATGCTATTTAATTTTTTATCGAAATACGTTGTGAATTATCGCAGGGGAACTTGAGACGTAATCGTATTGTGCGAAAGACCAATTTTCCGTGCGAGTGCGGTTGACGCAGAGCACAGCTCACGCTATCATATCGGCCAAATTAACCGGTTTTGGATGTTCTATAATGTACACAATTTGTGCCACAAATTTTTTACTTAAATATGAATGAAAATATAATTAAAACGCTAATACTACGGTCATATTGAGTACATGTATAAATAGAAGAAAGTATGAGGTACGGCTTATCTTACTTAGTAGATACTTGTTGAGTTGTGGCTACTCCTGATTTTAAAAATAATTTTACACTTTTCTACGATAAAAAGATTTTAAATTCAGCAGTGTTGTAGAAGATGATTGTCATTTTAAATTTTTAGACAGGATAATTGGGTGAAAAAAATCTGCGTCCATTGTAGAACATTTTTCAATAGTCACGCCAACTGCGGTAAACGGATTGTGACGTATAGTTAGCGGGGATCACATCTAGATCTAGGCAATTCAGGTAAGTCTAAAGTCTGGATCTATGTAATTGCATCGTTAGACACATCCCAACAAAAAAAGGTGGCCAGTTTGGAATTTCTAACGTAAACTTTGAGTAAAATAAAAAAAAAAACACATGACAAATAATATTTATTTTTTCCCTCCATCGTACTTTAACTTCGTTCACACGTTCTTTGTGCGTTCAAAAGGAATAAACGAGCATACTATTCGACAAAAAAACGTAATATTTTTTCAAAAAATTAACTCTGTACCAACAAGCTTAGTTGTTCGCTTACCGTTACAACTCCTGTGCCGCACAAAGGCTCGTAATGAGGACGTTTTTGCTTTGCTATAGAGAAGTTTTAACACATCCTCGCTTGTACCCTTTATTTTTCCTACATACTACATTGTTTATCAATGTTATGTGTAGAAACATTAGTAAATCATATATACTAACATTATAAAAATGAAAGATTTGTTTTTTTGTATGTATTGGAATAACTCAATAACTACAGAGACGATTTGAATAAATCTTTAAACAATAAAAAGCTACGGTGTCAGTTTTTTAACAAAGACTACATTTTTATAATTCTTTTTTTCGTGGGTGAAGTCGCGAGCAACAGCTAGTTGTTAATAAAAACATAATTTTTTTAGATATATTTGATTGTAATCGTAAAGCAACATTTTAGAAAAATAAAAGAAGCTACATTGGTAAAGATCCCTTAAGTAACAGTATGCTTAAATCCATTTATGTAATATTATTGATTTTTGAAAGCAATTTTTTTCAATAAATTTGAAACGCATAAACGAACCAAGTATCTCTTTATTCAAAGTAATGTTTTCTTCAAATAAATTTACCGATCCTCAAATCCATCGAGGTCAGAATTAAGCTGATTATCATAGCGTCGAACAATAAGTCTTGGATGTTCGCAATCAGCATGTAAATTTGTGGAAGTTGTGAGATAGCTCATGCTTCACGACGCTCTGCTCAGAATCAAAACAATTTATATGTTAATTGTGATACCGAGACGCGAACTCACTCATTCACTCACTCACTCACTCACTAATTAACGTTGAACTAGAGCAAATAACAACTCCGGATTTTCGTGATTAAATTATTTTTGAATTGAAGCGAAGTGGGAACGAGGTCGCATTTATAAAGCGAATGGAAATAATTTTATTTTTAGATGTAAGTTTTATTTAATTATATTCCATGTTATATTTATTGATGTTTTAGTTAAAGAATAAAAGTTGCCATGTTGTTAAAATGTTTTTACGGCTATTCTATCTGCAAATTAAACAAATAATAGAAACAATCTGACTAATATTATAAATGCGAAAGTTTAGATGGATGGATGTTAGAGTTTTTAGCCTAAACTGCTGAACAGATCTCGATGAAATTTGGCATAGACGTAGAAGATACTCTAAAAGAACATATGGGTTACTCACTTTTGGTTTTGTAAATTCCTCGCGGACGGAGTCGCGGGTGAAACCTAGTTGAATATAAATTTATTTAAATCAACTTAAAGCTCAAATTTTTATTTATTTACTTCTATGTTATTTATAAGTAAGAGTAATTTTAAAAACAACATATTTAGGGCGAAGACAAAATCTAATATAAAATTGTTTTTTTACTGTTGTGAATGTTTATACAACAACAACCACAATCATTTGATTCTTAGATGTCACAATACGTTTGAAACACTTGGCGCCAATATTAAAGACCTCGCTATAATGTTCTCATGCCAAAAATAATCTTATTAACATTATATATGCGAAAGTTTAGATGGATGTATGTTAGCGATTGTAGCCTCAACGGTTGAAGGGATCTCGGTGAATTTTGGCATAGATATAGAGGAAAGTCTGGAAGAACACATAGGTTACTTATTTTTTTTTATTCTGCGTGGACGGAATCACGGGCGAAAGCAAGTATGAATAATAATTAACAAATTTTTAAACAGATTTGTTTATCTGTGGATGTACAGCTGGTGCTGTTTTTAACACATTTTTAACTATAGAAGTGTGCAAATAATGAAAGTATAATAAAAGTATTGTAAATTCAACTTAATAAAATATGGAATAATAAAAACAAACTATTTAGAAGTCATTATACACTTCGATTTTTTTTTCAAATATTATATAGTAAGTACATTGTAGAACAGCCGGGTCGACTTAATTTGGGCGATGTCACCTAGGGTGCAATGTTCTGTTCTAAGGATCCTCCCAAGAAATATTCGCTCGTATTACAATGGAGATAAGATCAAAATTGCCATAATAAAATGTAATGGCAATAAAGTATCAAAGGCCACAAACGGCATTTTAGAAATGGATTTTCTTATTTACTATTTCTACATATAAAAGTATTTGAATAACAAACTAGTTTATAAATAGTATTTAAATATTATAAAATAAAATCTTAATTATATATCATATAAATATTGTAAATGTGAAAGTTTAGATGGATGTTTGTTAGAGTTTGTAGCCTAAACGGCTGAACGGATTTCGAAGAAATTTGATATAGATGTAGAGGTTAGTCTGGAAGAACACATATTCATTTTTCTTTTTTTTAATTCCACGCGGACGGAGTCGCGGGCGAAAGCTAGTATTACATAGACTTGATTTTTTTGCATAATTAGAACCCGAAACTACGGAGCCGTAATTCTTTCGGCATTACATTATTACTTTATGTTAGATGTTTTAATTTCGTGCAAATTCAAGAGCAAAAGCATTAAAAGGTATAACAGAACGTACATTACATTGTAAAATATGTTACTAAACTGGGCCAATTAAAACAAGAGTAACGGATTACCAGTAAATTGATCCTTAAAAGTTTGACAACGTGCTACGGAATTGTTTCTGTTTGAGAAACAATATTTAGGTTATTTACGGTAACCTTTTTTTATCTATCTATATATATGTATACTATGTATACTATAATAAACTGTAAACACACACTTCTTTGTTGCCTAAGATGTCAGCAATTACACCATATTTTTGAATAACACTTTTTTTAATAAAAAGCCTTACACATACGTCACGCTTTAGGCTATATATTTTCACGCCATTAAACTTAGGGGTAAATATTTTGGATAAAGACCCTAATGTGGGAAAGAGACCATAAGTTGCTGCCAACATCAAGAAAGTAAGATTGCCAAGGTTTGTCATGTCATGTCATTTTGACATTTGCTATTGATAATTTGACAAATGTAAACAACAAAATAAAATTTTCATCATTTTATGCGGATGAAGCCACACGGGAACAGCTAGTCTATACATTATAATAAAATTGAAGTGTCTCTAATATCAAAAGAAAAATTCCAGATTTCGGGAAGATGATGTATTTGCATTGCTGATAATAAAAATCGCATTTAAAGTTTTTTTGTCTATCTGTCTGTGTGCAAGCCGCAATTGTTCCGGGTTAGCTCCGAAACGACTGGGCCGATTTCGACAAAACTTTCACTAGAGGGTAATTGACATGGATAGGCATATCATATTCTATATTTCAATTTTGCGTGGAAGAAGTCGCTGGCAGCTAGTTAATAATAGATTTTAACAAGTGAGGTGATGACACCTCCACAGGAATGATCCTTATATGCTTTCCCAGAATTTCATAAGGTACACATAACAAAACACATATAGTGGACATGGGAAATCGAATTCTAAAAATATTGTGAAAAAACCGATTTCAAACTATATTTCACTATATTTCATTGCTTCGTTTTCGAGTATATTTCATTACTGTTAGTGAACAGGGTTTTTTTTAAATCAGGTTATTTTAACAGAGAAATTGGAATTGTAAGAATATCATAAAGGCATTTTGATATTTCTTTGTTAATTTCCGAATTTAATTGAATATTGTTAACATTTTTTACGGATTCAACTTGTTACAGAATTCAGATTGCAAGATAATTGTTAGTGAATCTCAACTAACTTCTGAAGAAGTAAATTCACTTACATTTTAAAGTTAGGATAATCCAGTGCAAGTTGTTGCTAACATTTACTTGATAAGAAGCAGCTTAACTTAGAAGAGATTTCCGAGAACTTTGCTGCACTTTAAATCAATTGATTTTGTTAATGCTGTGTACCCCTTTATTAATATGAGTACGTTATTGTCAGTATTAATGTCAATATTAATATTAATCAATAAGAAATACCGTGTTTCGACTGATGAGTGTGGTGCCGAATGCCTAATTTAAGTCCCTTTCTCTTTACCACCCTTTTCTTATAAGGAGAGGATGGGAAGGGGAAGTGGATTTAACGGTGGAGGAGATGCATAGGAAGGGGCAATGTCCTCTTTATGTGCGTCTCCTCCTCCGTCGGATAAAGGTAGGCAACGCATCTGCGATCGCGGATGTCTATGGGCAGCGGTCGCTTCGCCATTTTGGCGGATTCAGGTGGCCGCTTGCTCGTTTGCCACCTTATGTTATAAAAAAAAAACAAGAAAAGTTCAATTATTTTTTATTAATTCGGGTAATCTGCGCATTATTTCTAATTTAGTAAGGTCTCTATCGTAATTTTTACCGTTTAACTAACTTTCGCTCACGACTTATTCCGTGTAAAATTAAAAAAAAAATAAGTAGCCTATGAGTTTTTCCAGACGATCCTCTACATCTATACCAAATTTCATCCAAATTCGTCCAGCCTGTTTAGGCTACAAACTCTAACAAACATACATCCATCCATCTATACTTTCGCATTTATAATATCAGCAAGACTAGCTTTCGCTCGCGACTCCGTCCGCGTGGAATAACAAAAAACAAAACTGAGTAGCCTATATGTTCTTCCAGACTATCTTCTACATCTATACCAAATTTTATCGAAATCTGTTCAGCCGTTAAGGCTACAAACTCTAACAAACATCCATCTAAACTTTCGCATGTATAATATTAGCATGATTAATACTGCATATTGAAATCCTAAATAATACCGAATAATATTTAGTTTTTACTAAGTTAAAATAACTTTGTATTTTTATAGCCGTTTACTGGCATCGTTATCAATCGTATTGTTTTTGCAAGTGAGCTGAACAGGCCACAAAAACACATCTAACAAAGAAACAAATCAAATTTAGGTCTGGAAATGGAATCCATATCGTATCGCCGCAACAAATCCTTGTCATAGTGTTGACTATAAAATATAGCAAGCAATGGAAACGCGCATCGTTCAATCGCGCATTTAGTTCCTGCACTATAGTCTGCTTTTAGCTTTTAGAATGCATGCTATATTCAAACTGCATAACAAAAAAAAAATTACTTCAAAGAACATTGTTATAGTGGTAAGTGGTTACTGTAAAAAAACCGTTAAAGATATGCCATCGCGGACTTTTTTGTACAACTTTTGTATTCATTTTTATAAACCTTTAACGGTTTAGGCAGTGTAAGCCGAGAAAAACTAAAATATAGCGTTTTTTTAACGCCGGGATCAGAAATGAGCTGTTCATTAATATTTCAACATTAGCAATAATAAAATATAGTCTACTAGCTTTCGCCCGCGACTCCGTTCGCGTGGAATAAAAAAAAAACAAAAGTGAGTAGCCTATATATCCTTACAGATAATCCTCTATATCTATACCAATTCACCGAGATCCGTACAGACGTTCAGATTACAAACTCTAACAAACATCCATCCAAACTTTCGCATTTATAATATTTAGATAAGTAAATATATTAAGTAGTAAAAATATTAAGGTATAAAAGTAAGATGTTACTCAAGGATAAATAACCTTTCTAATTGTGAAAGAATTATTAAAATCGGAAAAGTAGTTTTTGCGTGAATCATATACATGGAAAATTACAAATCTTTCCTCTTTACAATATTAAGAATAACCTAGCCCGCAACCTGTTAGTAAATATTCTACGTGTTCTTCCAGATTTTACATCTGTACCTAATTCCATCTGAATCCATTATCCTGCTGTGGAGATTCTTAGTAACAATCGTCCATCCATAGACACTTTCGCATTTATAACATAAGTATGATAAGGCTCTTCTTGCAGTAAATATTCCCTTTACCCTTATAAAACACTTTTTATACTTTTGGTATACTGTCATCCAAACTTTAAGGAGGCTCGCAATATCACTGAAAGCTAAACTGAGCATTAGATATACGACGTAATGGGATATACACTTTTGTGAGGGATTTACTTTACATACCCGTAGTAGCTGCACAAAAATTACAAGCTGGCATAAAGTTTGAACATTATAATGCTGCTTGTAATTTGGGTTATAGGATATTAAGGCTTATGTTTTATAGAATAAAGTAACATTTCAACTGACGATAAAATTGATGATTCATTCCTCTACATAATGTATATGCAAGTTCAGTTAGCAACTCTCGTCAAACATTTAATCAAGTGATGTCGATAGCGTAATTATAAGTTTGCGAGTCGATTCCGAATCTACTTTGAACGAGATCTTAGATTCTGTACATAGACTGCTACAGTATACCGTGCTTAATTACTCCTTTAGACGTATGTGAATAACATACCTATTACATAAATGATTTAATTCTAAGTCTAGACTTAATCTAAAGATTAAAATTATAATAAGTTAATTTTTTTTTTATAACATAAGGTGGCAAACGAGCAAGCGGCTACCTGATGCCGCCAAAATAGCGAAGCGACCGTTGCCCATAGACATCCGCGATCGCAGATGCGTCGCCTACCCTTATCCGACGGAGGAGGAGACGCATATAAAGAGGATATTTCCCCTTCCTATGCATCTCCTCCACCGTCAAATCCACTTTCCCTTCCCATCCTCTATAATAGAAGGGTAGTAAAGAGAAAGGGGCTTAAATTAGGCCTCCGGCACCACACTCATCAGACGAAACACGGAATTGCTTCCATTTCACGCCTGTCTTCTGTATGGTCGTGGTATTACACCGGGCGTGCCGGCCTATTCGTGCTAAGATGTTAATGCGGGCACTACCACTGTTATAAAATATAGACAGGATTCTAATTTTCAAAAGTGCTTAATGCACAGCCATTAGAAGTTGTAATAGAGTGGATTTTTTGAATCGCAAAAACAACTTTATTTAAACTAAAATAAATCAACTAACTACACCAAATAATGAATTGTTAGTTATCACATCGATGTAATTTATTTCCCGTGAATTCAATTGATATAAAAAATATATTAAGTTTGTGCAATCTCCGAACGAAATTACAGGTATTGTTAAGTACTAGACAGGGCTTATCTTCTAAATATGTCTCCCACTCGACGTCACCTGCAAATCGAGGAGATTCCAATTTTATGGCGAATGGAAAATAATTTTAACCTTACGATTTTCACGATATCGAGTATTTGTAATAATAATTCAAAAGGGTAAGGCTGTGTTGCTGGAGTTTTCATTTATTTTATTACTAGCTCGCGACTTCGCCCGCGTGAAATTAATAATACTAGTAATGAAAGAATTTAAAAAATCGGTCCAGTAGTTTTTGTGTGAATCAAATACATACAAAAATCCAAAAATATATACAAATACAAATCTTTCCTCTTTTTAATATTAGTTTAGATTACCTACTGAATCATAAGTTTTAGGTTGACTTAAGAGACTGGGTTCCTGAAGTTTCCGCTTATTTTGTAATTACCTAGCGACTCATAGTTGTTAGGTTGACCTAAGTTTCAACGGAGTAAAACTCAAGTTACGTAGATCGGAAACACTTTACATGAAGTTATCGACCCAAAAGCAGTAACGATAAGTGCTTTTTTCTGGTAATTTGAAACGATTAAACCTTTGCACTAGACAGTGTTTCTAAAATGCTTTTATAAAGCACTTTGAACCGACCAAGTTTCATTCAAACCACTGAACACTGAAAACCGCATCTGAACTCAGTACTGTTTGAGTTAACAGAAACAAACAAGAAATTGAGAAATAGAGTTTATCGTAATTACTACTAATTAGTAATTATTGTTACTGTAATGGTGCTTTAGTTTAGATTTATTAAGGGACTAGCTGTTCCCATGCGACTTCATCCGCATAAAATTATAGAAAATTCATTTTATTGTTCACATTTGTCAAATGATCAATTGCAAATGTCAAACAAAACAAACAGCAATGTTTCTTTCTTGATGTTGGCAACAACTTATGGTGTCTTTTCCACATTTAGGGTTTTTATCCAAAATATTTACCCCCTAAGTTTAACGGCGTAAAATATATATCCTAAAGCATGACGTAAGTGTAGGGCTTTTTATTAAAAAAATAATTGTTCAAAAATATGCTGTGATTGCTTACATCTTAGGCCACAAAGAAGTGTGTGTTTACGCTTTATTATAATAGTATAGATATCTCCACTAAGGGAGCTTTCTTTTAAATGTTGTTGTTAGGTCTACAATCCGAAAGGAGTTAACAGATTTAAAATTTTTTTAATAAGTATTTTTTTTTCCCTATTCTATATTCAAGTATGTAAAGCTAACGTTCGAGATTGAATAAGATAAACTATTTTGTAATAGGACAGTGTTAGGGTCGTGCTATGCTAGTTTCTTTCTATAAATCTAATAGTGCTGATAACTATAAATCCATCAAAGGGCCACCCCTATTCGAATCGCCTTGATAAATTGCCCGACATTCAATTTAAAAGGGTAAATGCCCTTATTGCCTGACTCACGCTTTACCGTTGTAAACTCTCTTATGCTGGGTTTCTGAAGTTCCCATTTATTTCATCATTAGTTATTGATTCATCAATGTTGTGTTAAACAATTTCAAAGGAGTAAAACTGAAGTTACGAATTTCATGAATTTATGGAACTGATAACGTTAACGAATGGTTAAAAATTGTTGGAAAACTGGCCATTAGACAGATTTTAAAGAGGTTAAGATACGATGTATACTAGAAATATTTCAAACACATAAATAAGCATTGCTTTATACTAAGGAGTAGTTAAATATTTAACAATAGCAGTAAAAATGAATAAAAAAACCCTGCAGATGAAGGTAGAAGACCCAAAAGCTAGTGACCCAGAAATTTATAGTTCTAAATTCTGTGTCTTGTAATAAGATATTCGATAACTTGAACATAAATGAACAAGAACGTTTTAATGACACTAAATCAATTACTGGTACACTTACCCTGAATGAAGCTTTAATAAGTTACTTAGGAACCTCCAAGAAAAGAGCCTACATCTTTAAAAGCCAGCAACTGTGGTTTCTGTGGCGTTGCGAAGGTCTTTCGTTTGCCCTTTCCTTTTTGAAAAGAAAATGATTTCCAATCTTTTTGGGAGATGGATTTGATCCCGGGAACATCGCATAACAGACGGAATAGGTAGTAGTTATTTCAGTTATATTAGTAAAAACAGAAAGCTAATACATTCCTCTTTGTGTAATAGATGGCGGCGACATTAGCATTAAGGACAGTTTGTTAAGTTGCTCGACTAAGAAACTTACAAAGAATGTTAATTTACCTTCCATAATTATTTTAATTTTAAAGTAGATTTAAGTTGGAACACGCGCTACCTTCGGATAACAGAAAGACGCCTTAGAATAAATAAAAAAAAGGGAGATTAAATGATGAATCTACAACCGATTGAGATTGTCAGTTTGTGATTCGATTGTTGCTTTTTATTGACAAACTAGCGTTCGCCCGCGACTCCGTCCACGTGGAATTAAAAAAAGTGAGTAGTCTATGTGTTCTTCCAGACTATCCTATACATCTATACCAAATTTCATCGAAATCGGTTTAGCCGTTTAGACTACAAACTCTAAACATCCATCTAAACTTTTGCATTTACATATAATATTAGTATGAAGTATGATTGTAAAACAATAGAATAATTGAGAACCGTTGATTTTTTCCATCATGACGCTTTCATATTTACCGCTAAAGAAAATTCGAGAGCGTTTATAAATAGCAACATATTTTTTTTTATAATATTTCATGTTAAACTCGATGCATGCGAGTAACGTTTCCCCGTAAATTGGCAGCCGACACTCGGCTCGACTTTCGCCACCTCGTTACTGAAAATGTTGACGTTAATTTTTACATGAAAATCATTGTCAATTTTATACGCTGCAGTATTAAGAGTATGAACTCTATACTGTTTAAAGACGTTATAACACACTAAAGAGGTTTTACACGGATAAGAATTTAGTTTCAAATAATATCGAATTACACGATGGAACTGAATAATGGAAAGCAGAATTAAAGAAGATAAAATGTAGAAATATCTCAAATTTTTTTTTATAACATAAGGTGGCAAACGAGCAAGCGGCCACTTGAAGCCGCCAAATTGGCGAAGCGACCGCTGCCCATTGACATCCGCAATTCCAGATGCGTTGCCTACCCTTATACGACGGAGGAGGAGACGCACATAAAGAGGATATTTCCCCTTCCTATGCATCTCCTCCGCCGTCAAATCCACTTCCTCTTCCCAAACTCTTCTTATAAGAAAAGGATGGTAAAGAGAAAGGGACTTAAATTAGGCCTCCGGCACCACACTCATCAGACGAAACACGGAATTGCTTCCATTTCACGCCTGTCTTCTGTGTGGTCGTGGTATTACACCGGGCGTGCCGGCCCATTCGTGCTAAGATGTTAAAGCGGGCACTACCATTGTCTCTAATTAACACGAATCTATGAAATATTTACATTTTATTATCTCTATACGCAGGAGAGAAAAAAATCAGATAAGTGAAGTAATCAAGACAATTTAAAGCTTAACTCTATTAAATTAAATTGTAGTTGGCGAATGTTTTGTAAACAGGTGTTTAAAATTTGACAGTCGCTTATTATAAAGGTTATATCACAAACGAAAACGATTCACAACATTTTTAAGCTAAAATGAATTAAACCCTGACTATTTCACCATCATCATCATCTCCTTATCCTACTTTCGTAGGGTCGGCGCAACAGGTTTTTGTCCTCCACATAACTCTATCATACATCATCTCAGTCATCACTCCCTTTTTGATCATGTCACCTTTTACACAATCCATCCATCTCTTTCTAGGTCTACCTCTACCGATGTACCCTTCCACACTCATAACTAACGTTCTCCTTGTAACATGCGATTCATCCCTCCTCATAACATGCCCATACCATGCTAACCTTCTCTACTATGGGGGCTACTCTCAAACTTCCTGTAATATACTCATTTCGTATCTTATCCTAAACCCTGACTATTTATGGTCTGCAAAAAATTGTTTTAAATTACAGCGTTAATTAAAGTCAGTCTAAGTTGCAATATAAAGTTACGTAATTAAGCTTGCATTTGCTTAGCGTTATCTGTGTTGATTCATTAGAACGTGATTGCGTACGTGAGCTGGAAGGAGTCCGCGGCGGCACTTTGTTGGAAATCTAATTAAACTTGACCCTAGGTATCGATACATTCATCAACAATCTCTCGATTGCGAGTTGATAGAAATTATGTTAGACTAGTTGTCGCTCGCGCCTTTGTCCACATTAAATTTACGTAATTTATATGCTATGTTACTCAGCGATAACGTAGCTTTCTAATGGTGAAAGAATTTTTAAAATGGGCCCATTACTTTTTGAGTTGTTACAATACATACAATTCTTTCTAAAAATTTACCTTTTTATAATGCTAGTATAGACGAACCGTCCTCTTTGACATTAATAGAGTATAGCGAAGGAGCAAAGGACATATCCTTTTTTGTGCATCCTCTTATCAGAGTAATAAAAAAAATATGTCTTGTTGCAAATGTTTATTGCGAGCAATCTTTGTCATTTTAGTCGAATTTATTGACTTGGAATTTTGCGTAAAAATTTAGGCAAATATTCGTGTTGTTTTATATTTATTTATTTGTTAATTGAAAGATATAGTTGATTTATATTTTACTTGACATTGAAACAGTATTATTCCAGTAAATTTACCGTCGGCTCTGAATGATTGGTGGACTTAATTAGATCGACAGAGATTGGTAGAGGGCGCCCGCGCTGCGCAGAGAAATTGATCGCTTTAAAACTGTATCCGGTAACGTGTGGGGTGAACATTTCAATGTACTTAATGAATCTACGAGAATGTGAAGTCATTTTTTATAATGCACGATTACACTGGATTTTAGAATACAAGCGTGCGCTCACATTTGATAAACTATTGTCGATTGTTTCGCAGCCAATTTAACTGTTTAGCACAAGTAAAAATCGAGTAGTAAGCTCACAAAAATTAAAGTGCAACTAAACAGTTATGCGACAGTTTAGTCAAAAGTGTACGCGCTCTAAGTCTATGACAGCTAAATGTTTAAAGGTTTTTTGTTAGATGTATTTTCTTAGTTACTTATAATTGTCATAAAATATCATTTTGTGGTTTTAGACAGCTGTTAAGTACAGTCGTTTTTATAGATCTTTTAGCAACTACTTAGTTATTATTGTATTTTGTTTTCGAAAAATTTAATGAGAAATTAATGAAGTTTGTATACTTTCGAAGTGTATAATTTAAAGATATCTCCAATCATTTTAATTAATACGAACTAGTGTTGGGTGTATGTGAGTCGGGAGTTCTGAAGAGACACTCGCTCACTAATCTGATCTAACTTCAGTCGCCTATCGCTTCACTTGTCGATTCACAAACTTTAAGAGCGGTTCACATTGATTACAGTTTGATTAAATGTTAGATGTGGTCTTTAATGATTACTAAGTTACGATATAATCAATTGTATATTTCTAATGTTACTGTTGGCGATGCAATAAACCTTTTTGTGTTTTTATTTTTAATCCTTTTTTTAAATAAGAATATATATTTTTTTATTAATTCTTTTGTAAATAATTGAAGTAGTCTTCGATAAGATGTCACAATGCTAGGCTAAATTGTACATATATTTGTTAATTTGTAAATTTTTATTAAAAGTTGATAGTTTTGGTTTTCTTCTTATTTATTTATTCGCGCGTTCATCCTCGTACAAGCTCGTCCCTTTCAGTTACCATAGTCATAAGCACAGAGTAGTAAGTAGTGAAGTATTACAAAAATCATGCTAAATAAAGTATTTATCGTGGATTTACGATAACATACAAACGGTGTATGTAATGCAGAATAATAACCTCCTTCTTTATTCAATTAGGTTAAAAGAGGACGGCAATAGAGAAATTAGATTTCTTATTTATATTTAATTCGGTAATAATTACGAAGTAACGGCTCGTGCCGAGGCTCCTGAGAGAGCCCACGAGCTCAGTTACTCATAAACGAGGTTTAGGCTAAGCGCCATCTGCGATCAGCCACCTCAAGCCCGGTGAATCTGTAAATGGCTCTTCAAGGCAAACAGTGGCCATTCAGTCACCAAAAAGCGGCATCATGTATCTCTTTTGTGCCCACTCAAGTTCATAGCAATAGTGCTGTTTCTGTTTTTCTTAACAGGAGGGAAAAGGATTACACTATTTTTACTACTAAGTAGGGTTGGCGACAGTTGTGCGCTAACCCTGTGAGTAGGGAGACATGAAGATGATTATTCCATAGAACTAACAGCGTTCGCACATCTTTGACTAAACTATCGCAGAACTGTTTAGTCTCGCTTTGATTCCTATGAACTTATATGGAGGTGGGCATATCGATTTTTAGTTGTGCAACTAAACAGTTGAATTAGCTGCGAAACAATCGACGATCGCAATCGCCGCTTGCTCGTTTGCCATCTTATATAATAAAAAAAAATCTTAGAGATGTCATCGATTTATTTTTAACCAGTAAAGTTTCTGTTAATATCTAGAAAGCGGCATTTTTATAACTAAATAATATATAAAAAATGTTTTAGTCACCGGTTGAATGTCAAGTAAATTACAAGTGAGTTCCGTTTCACACATTTAATACTTATTATAAAAGCCTCTTCGGCAGTTTATCGTTCACTTTACGTATTAAGCAATTTTCCAGCTGAACGGTGATTGGTTAGGCTGGGGTTTTGATGGCTAAATTATGACACATCTCTTTCGTTTTCACATTAACTATAAAAATTTATGCTTTTATAAAATTACTAGCTTTCACCCGCGACTTCGTCCGCGTGGTATAAAACAACAAAAGTAAGTAACATATGTGTTCTTCCAGAATATCCTCTACATGTCTACCAAATTGCATAGAAATTTGTTCAGACGTTTAGGCTACAAACTCTAACATCCATCCATCTAAACTTTCGCATTTATAATATTAGTATGATTTTATCATTTCAAGTATCAAATATTTTCGGGTTTTTATCTAAAAATTATATCTGAATAATTGTTTATAGTTAATATTGAAAACTTTACATTAGTGAAATAAAAACTGGGCAATTAATATGTTAAAAAATTATCAATTAGTGAAACTACGCCCCGTGCGTTGTAGCGAAATCGTTTTTATACAAAGTTTCAGTCCAATTACTAACTTGAGACCGCCAGTGGTGCACTTTTTAGTTCCAAACTAAATTTTGTTTCGTATATTTTTTATATTTACAATACTTTATAGTTAACTATTTAGTTTTAATTTGATTTTCAGGTTAACGATCACATTTGTTATATCTCTTTTACAAATGGTGGTCAAAAATGTCCTAATTATAGCAAAAATTAATAACCTCATTAAGATTAGCTGTCAATAAATTAGCAGCTAGAATATAAACTGAAGCTTAAGCTAAAGTTAAGCTTAATCTATTCTATTTTTTTTTAAATCCTAGTGCTCCTCCGACATGTAGATGGTCAGAGTCAGAGGTTTTTCTTCTTGATCCAATGTGTGTTTATATTTTTTTGTGAATTTTACTGTCTCTTTAATTTCTTCATTGTTATATTATTTTACACTTCTTTTATCCTTGGTAATTGTGCCAGTTTCTTATGATATTGACTTCAGTTATCATTTTTACCATACTTGTATTATATTTCTATGCTTTTTACTTTATTAATGTATACTGGTTTAATTTATTCTATTATAATAAAGCGTAAACACACACTTTTTGTTGCCTAAGATGTCAGTAATTATAACATGTTTTTGAATAATCCTTTTTTTAGTAAAAAGCCTTACACGTGCGTCACGCTTTAGGATATGTATTCTAACGCCAATTGACTTAGGGGGTAAATATTTTGGATAAAACGCTAATGTGGGAAAGAGACAATAAGTTGCTGCCAACATCAAGGAAGCAAGGTTGTCATCGTGTCATTTCATTTTGACATTTGTAATTGATAATTTGACAAATGTAAACAATGAAATATTTTTTTCATAATTTCATGCGGGTGAAGTTGCACGGGAACAGCTAGTAATAATATATTTCTTCACATATTCGATTAAATAACTTAAATTCGTTAACAAATGTGTTGATTCCATTAGAATGTGTAATCATGTAGCTCGTGTATGTGATTTGGGCACAGCCTAAGTCAGCACTCGCCTACAAATCCAATTAAACTTGACCGTCGCTTCGTCTACCAATACTGATGAACAAACTTCATACAGGATAACGTTTCTGTTAAATATGCAATTTATAGAATACTAGCTTTTGCTCGCGATTTCACCCGCGTAAAATTACCAACTAATAAACTAAACTAAAAATGTAGCCTATGTTAATCACTGATAACGTAGCTTTTTAATGGTGAAAGAATTTTTGTAATAGGCCAATTTGTTTTACAGTTATTCAAATATATACAAAAATACAAAACTTTCCTTTGTAATGTTAGTATGGATATAGACTAGCTCCAAGCATTTGCTGAGTTATTATGTGAATATGAAGCGAAGGGGACGTAGATTTGGCAGGGAAGGGAAAACATACTTACTTACTGCGTTGGCGCAGCGACCCAAAGTGGGTCTTGGCCTCCGATACGAGAGAGCGCCAGCGTCGTCTGTCCTGCGTTGTCGCCTGCCAGTCGAACGAAGGGAAAACATAAGATGGGGAAATATCTTTATGTGCGACCATTTCTTTGTCGATTAAAGGCAAAGAATGGAACTGCAATTGGATGTCTATGAGCAGTACTAGCTTCGCTGTTTCGGCGAAGTTTGCCGCTTGCTCGTTCGCCATATATGCATGTATCAAACTGGAATCTACCTATTTGTCAAACTCTATCCAGTTTTGTCTCTTTGAGTTACCGACTCACAGAAATCCATCCAAGTAATAGAATTAAAATATTGATAGTTATTTTTTAATTTTATACTTCAAGACAGACTTTATGACATATTACATTTTTTTCTAATTAATTTTTTTCACGTCACTTTACAAGTGTCAATGTATATGTTTTTTCTTCTTTTTCGTAAAAGAGTTTTCATGTCAACTTCAACACCAAGGACTAGAAATTTTGAAATAAATTATTTCTGGCAGTAATAAGTACGATAAGAATTACTGGTTTTAAAATATCAGTAGGCGTTAAAAGAAACTTCTAATCTTTCTCGGAAGATTTTCTTTTATCTAACGTGACAAGATCACTTACTGATGAAATTCTAATTTATCTGAAGGATTTCGGGCTTTAATTAATTTTTAAAGGAAATTTGATATTGTACTAAAAATATACTTGAGATCTTCATTTAATTTGCAAGATTAGAAAGTCGCTAGCATAACCTACAACTTCTTAAACGTAACTATAAAGTAATAAAAAAATGTAACTATAAAATAGCTATACTAATATTGTAAAGAGGAAAGATTTGTATGCATTGAAATAACTCAACTATTACTGTGTGAAATTCGAACAAAAGGCTACGTTATCAGTAAGTATAGGCTATGGTTTTTATTATTTTATAATTTTACGCGGGCGGAGTCGCGAGCAACAGCTATTCTTTCATAATTTGCTGTACTATAATAAGATTGTCAATAAAGTAATAACCTAGTTTTATAAACTACTAGCTTTTTCCAAGACTCTGATCGCGCGAGATAAAAAAAAAACTAAGTAGCCTATGTGTTCTTCCAGACTATCCTCTACATCTATGACAAATTTCATCGAAATCCCTTCAGCCGTTTAGGCTTCAAATTCTAACAAACAAACATCCATCCATCAATCTAAACTTTCACATTTACGAGTATAATATTTATAAAATAAGATTAGTAAGATTGTATTATAGTCGTAGTTTTACGATAGACCAAAAATTGTTTCATTTTACACAGAAGTTTCATAGGAAGGGTGTTACGTGTGGAAATAGGAACGGTACATATTGTTCAATCAATGTCAGTAATATGTCAAAGGCTCGCTGATGGATCAGTGCATGTACAATCTGCCTCAATCACGGGTTACACGTAAATGCTATTGTATTTGTAGTTTAAAGAAAAAACAATTGCACATCACCTAATCTAATGGAAATGAGATATTTACAAATATCACTGGCTGGAAATAGCATTTATTGTCTGTGCATTTTTTTTAATTGACAACAAAACGTAGAATTGTTTACACAGATTATACAATCGTTAATTTGAAAAAAAAAAGAGAACACACGTTACAAATATTAACAATGGTAGAGTCCGCTTTAACATCTTCGCACGAATGAGCCGGCTCGCCCTGTGTAATACCACGACCACACAGAAACCAGGAGTGAAGTGGAAGTAATTCCGCGTTTCGTCTGATGAGTGTGGTGCCGGAGGCCTAATTTTATTCCCTTTCCCTTTCCACCCTTTCTTAAGAGGAAATGATGGGAAGGAAAAGTGGATTTGGCGGTGGAGGAGACGCATAGCAAGGGGTTTATGTGCGTCTCCTCCGCCAATGGAGGGTAGGCAACGCATCTGCAATTGCGGATGTTTATTGGCAGTGGTCGCGTTCCATTTCAGTGGATTCAGATGGCCTTTTTGCTCGTTTGCCACCTTATATTATAAAAAAAAATAACAGACACTTAAATCAATGCTTCATTCAGCTAACATATGTACGAATAATAAAATTGGCTTCCCATTTAAAATCGAACCGTATACCTGTCATAAATGCTATTTAAATTGCCTTTAAATTACTATTTAACTACTAAAGCTGGCGCAATTTAATCTTCTGTATAAGCAGTTCTTTGAGTACAGTTGGACAATTTTCTTTAATCACAATCTCGTACACGTAGAGCAATAATGCCGACGAGACTAATGTGGCGACCAATACGCTAAGTCCGAGCACGTTCTTAGACGTCTCAGATCAGAGCAGACGCAATAACTATTTTTATGGTGCACTGTTCATTGTTTTTGCACTCTTTAATACGTTTTAGATTAAAAATAAAAACGTTTAAAGCTCTTTTATTAGTTGAATATGGATACCACTAAAATTAACCCTTACGAAAGTCCGGTACGGCCTGCACTTTTACCGAAGGGTAGCTGACATAGACGGGCATATCACTTTTTTATCCTAATATTGCGTGGACGTCGGCAACAGCTAGTAGTAAATTACTAAATAAAATTATATGTTTTCCCAAAATCAATATTAGTTTGGGAAAACAAGTAAATAATAAATCTATATAAATAGGGAACCGATGTTATCGATCATTGGCAGAGTAAAGGCTGTCGAAGGACACCATTCAGTCGCTAATAGGATTAAGGGACAAAGGACATAAATTATTTACTTTAGCACCGGAAACCATCCTATAAATCCCCACCTGCGGGATTTATATCTCGGAGAAAATAACTACGTTGTTTACACTCAACTTCACACCGACTTCCGTTCGCTGAAACTAACATAGTTACCTTTTTACTTATGAACAAAATAATAGATTATTTTTGTAACTTACTAATACTATTTTATTATTATTTATTATATCTTCTAATTTATTTTTTTAAATTGAATAAATTTTAATTTTTTAATGAAACGATACAGGCTTCTTAAATAATTTTTCATAAGTTGAAAATTAGAAAGTAGCCATCTAGATATGCTGAAATAGCGACGCAACTTCTGCAATTCCAGATGCGTTACCTACATTTTCATGTTACTTATTAATCTAAAAACATTCATATTGTTATGTATTTACCAGTAGACAAATAAGTAAATAGACACGTAGATCTTTACATTATTATCCTAGTAGATAATTATTTATAGTTTTCGATTTGATAGAACGTAGCTAAGTTATTTATAACTTGAATACTGAATTTTAAGCTTTAGAATATAATTTATGTATGGCTTTGTAATCAACATATCAATTCCATGTTACTGTAACATGTAAATATGTTTGCGCGTTGATATACGTATTAGATGTAAATAAAGCTCTAGTTTAAAACGTATGTTTCAATACTACTAATAAAATTACAAGGTACAAGATGTAGCGTTTACATTTAATTTTCATAAACGCATTTAATGTTAGAAATTTATTTATTAGATTGATCTAAAAAGAAGAAGTATTACAGTTATACGAATGATTTTTGATGACAATTTAACTAAATATTTGTCTACTACAGAAGTCTAGCATTTTTTTTTATAATATAAGGTGACAGACGAGCAAGCGGACATCTGAATCCACCGAAATGAAAAGCGACCGCTGCCCATGATCATCCGCAATTGCAGATGCGTTGCCTACCCTAAATTGACGGAGGAGGAGACGCACATAGAGATGACATTTCCCTTTCTTATGCGTCTCCTCCACCGTCAAATCCACTTCTCCTTCCCATCATTTCCTCTTAAGAAAACGGTGAAAAAGGAAAACGTCTAAAATTAGGCCTCCGGAACCATACTCATTAGACGAAACGCGGGATTGCTTCCACTTCACGTCTGTTTTCTGTGTGGTCGTGGTATTACACCAGGCGAGCCGGCCTATTCGTGCGAAGATGTTAAAGCAGGCTCTACCACTGTAAAGCCTAATGAGAATACAATTTTACGTGTACCTTCTTTTAGGTTACAATGTGGTCAATTTGCTTAACTAAGCCACTTCTTTCAATTCTTGTTCCTTTCATGAGATTTATATTGTTAGTTCTCGATTGGCCTTAAAATAACGATTTAAAAAAGGCTGTAGTAAAAGGTAAGTAAAAAACGCAACAAAAAAATTGTTACGAAAATATTAAAATCGCTATCGCTTATGAATTAATGCCTCAGAAACCGTAGCGTCGAATTTCTGGTACTTTACTCAATGCCCCTGGGACATGTTTTGTCGGTATATCGCATTACGGAATACTGTTCAGTGGAGTTTATACTTTTTATGCTAATTAATAAATAAAAATACCTTATTTCCTGGTGAAGGTTTTTATTGGTTTTTCAATTTCATTTTTAATTTTTTTTTTTAGTTTTAGATAATTTCAATTTTGAGTTAAATTATTATATTAAATAGTACGATTTTTTTCTCTATGTAACACACAATACAATATTAATAGCTTTTTGCCAATTCTGTGCCGGCGTGTTTTTTTTAAACAAAAGTAGCCTATGTGTTCTAGACATCTTTGCCTTTCGTCGAGATCCGCTTAACCTTTTAGGCTACAAACTTTAACAATCATCCATCCACCAAAACTTCGCATTTATAATATTAGTAAAATGATGATGTTCTCTGTGACGTAATCCATCTAGTGTGAATCTTGCTATATAGATTTCACGTACAAACAAGGTTCGTGTAAAAAAGCAAAGTTGATGGCTAAAGGAGAGTGTAGTGGAAAAGGTCCCAGGCCGTATCTAAATAAAGATTCTCAATCGACGAAAGCTTTTAAGAGATGAGACACTGTTGAACTATCGCGGTTCGAACTTAAAGGCATTTTCAATTGAATCCAGCTTCTGTTTGATTTAGTTTATCGATTAGATACAAGACTGGGAGTAAGATTATTCTAGACTAGCTGTTCCTATGCGACTTCATTCGCATAAAATTATAAATTTCATTTTATTGTTCACATTTGTCAAATTATCAATTGCAAATGACAAAATGACAGAACATGATGTCAAAACATGGCAATCTTGCATCCTTGATGTTGGCAGCAACTTATGGTCTCTTTCCCATATTAGGGTTTTTATCCAAAATATTTCCTCCCTAAGTTAAATGGCGTTAAAATATAGCCTAAAGCGTGACGTAAGTGTAGGGTTTTTTATTAAAAAAATAATTATTCAAAAATATGCTGTAATTGCTGACATCTTAGGCAACAAAGAAGTATGTGTACGCTTTATTATATTAGTATAGATTAAATACAATTTTAATCAATAAATTAGTTACACATTTCAGTTACTTTCTCCCCTTTGATAACATCCATACAGTTACTATTATTTTCCGTAGTTATTAATTAGAAGGACTAGACGGCTAACGTTCTCTTGAGATAATTATATCGAATCAAATTGAATGTTACTTAAAGTTATGTAGGTTACGTTACAACAATAAATGTTGTAAAGAGGAAACATTTGGATTTTGTATGTATTGAATAACTAAAAATCACTCGGCGGATTTCAAACGTTCTTTCACCGTTAGAAAGGTAATTTATCTGTAAGTAAAATAGGCTATATTTATCAAATTCAAGAGGGCAATGACGCGAGCAACAGCTAGTCTAAAATAATCTAAGTAGTCAATGTGTCTTCAGACTACCCTTTACATGTATGCTGAACTTAATCGAGATCGGTTCAGTAGTTAAGCCTACAAATTCTAATAAGCATCCATTTAAAGTGACGCATTTATACTATCAGTATGAAGTAAGATGTTCGTGTCTAAATATGATAACGTCTATTTGTAACAACTATTTTTAGTCGCCATTTCGTCGTATATGTTACTGTAATAAATCATATAAATCATATAATTCTGGGAAACTATGATCCATGTACGGCGTAGCTTAAAGTTGACAGCTAACATGACAAAGCTTTTGAAGTAGTGGCCATGCCGTGTCGCCTCTCTCTAAGAAAAATTAAACGCAAAAAATTCTTAGAAGCTGTGAGTAAGAGATGACTGGATGAGCTTGTGGTGGGGTCGTTGTCTATTTTTTAAAAATAGGTCACATAAAATCATATTTTGTAGAACATTACCATTTCCGGTCATTGCTATATGTCTTCTATTTCACTGTGTCTTACTGAAATTATAAACGCAAAAGTTAAGATGGATGTATGTTTGTTTGTTAGAATTTACCGCCTAAACCACTAAATGGATCTCGCTGAAATTTGTAATATATGTAGAGCATGATCTGGAAGAACACACAGGCTTCTTGCTTTTATTTTCTTTAATTACACGCGGAAGGAGTCAAAGTTAGTGATTAATAAACTGGTAGATGAGACACTGAGAATAGTTACCTCTCTGGCTCTATTTGTTGGTCTTTCAAATATATAGTTTAAGTATTTGCTTGTCTTATTTTTTAAAATAACAAAAATGTAATATACTAAGTCCTAACAAGAACAAGTTTACCAAACTTAGTAAATTACTTTCGTTTCCTTTCATGTGACATGTTTCAAATGCGGATTAAATTACTCTATTAAAAGCGCTCTTTGTTGTAAATGTTTCGCCTCAAAACTTAGTCGACAAACCCCACAAATTCCATTTGACGGTATCACAAAAGATTTCATAATATACAAGTTATAAGCCGCGACAATGTCTAACTTTCTTAGAGCACAATAGTTCTATTTTAAACAAACATTTTACTGTCTTCACTTTGAAGATTTATTCTTTATTCAAATGTATGGCTTCCTTCTTAGATACAATTTACACTACATCGATATGACAGTGGCATCGATATTGACAGAGGTAGAGCCCGCTTTAACATCTTCGCACGAATGGGCCGGCTCGCCCGGTGTAATACCACGACCACACAGAAAACAGGCGTGAAGTGGAACCAATTCCGCGTTTCGTCTGATGAGTGTGGTGCCGGAGGCCTAATTTTAGTGCCTTTCCCTTTCCACCCTTTTCTTAAGAGGAAAGGATGGGAAGGAAAAGTAGATTTGACGGTGGAGGAAAGGCATAGAAAGGGGAAATGTCCTCTTTATGTGCGTCTCCTACACCGTCAACTAAGGGTAGGCAACGCATCTGCAATTGCGGATGTTTATGGGCAGCGGTCGCTTTCCATTTCGGTGGATTCAGGTGGCCGCTTGCTCGTTTGCCACCATATGTTAAAAAAAAATATATTTAGGTATATTGGTAAAATAGTAAGTAGCCTATGTGTTCTGCCGTACTATTGTCTACATATAAGCCATCGTCACCCGTTTTCAAAGTTACATACGTAGCAAACATTCATCCATTAAAAAAAAACATGCATACTTAGAGTGTGCGCACATCTGAAATTTAATTATGACACAACTGTTTAGTCTCGCTTTGATTCCTATAAGCTTATATGGAGGTGCCCACATTACTCGATTTTTAGTTGTGCAACTAAACAGTTGAATTGGCTGCGAAACAATCGACAATCGCGCAACAGTTGTGCGATAGTTTAGTTCGAGTTTTAGCCGCTCTTAATGATGCCATTGTGATAAATTAGAAATCAAAAGATTGGTTCTATTTCTCTACTATTTTATTTAAAAGTACTATTACATTGTTACTTGTTACATTTCAAACATTACTCAGGACCAAAAGCCTTATCGATGTGATAATAAATGCCTCTCAGGACCTTTCTGAAACCTCCTCTAAAACAAATGACACATTTTCTAATTCTATTCTGATTTGACAGTTGTTTTCTAGAATCTTCTATAACGGTGTTACTTCTGCGATGAATACGCACTTCAACGATTAAAGTTACTGCTGCAAAGAAAAAAAGAAGTAAAATGGAAACCCTTTTAAGAATCGTTGCAGTTTATTACTAGCTGTTGCCCGCGACTTTATCCGGGTGCAATTAAAATATATAACCTATTACTCATTGATACCGTAGCTTTGTAATGGTTAAAGAATTTTTGTAAGTAGTTTTTATGTTATAATAATACATACAAAAAAGAAAATATTTCCTCTTGATTATGTTAAGTATTTGAATATAAAAATACATACCGGCTAAATGATAGCCAATTCCTAAAAGACAAAACGCTCCCCGAAGCATCACAAGTGAGACTGGTTCTAGGCCAATTGTAGATTCTGATTGCATCTGTAAAAGAGAAAGTTATTGTGTAGTTTTTTATGCTTTTCTCAATCAGCGCTTGACCGCGATCCCACCTTTAATTAAGTGGTAATGTGGTCGAAGGATCCGCGTAAATATCTCGAATATAGTTTAAATGGTTAATTTATTTCATATCTCACTTGAGAGTTAGCAACAGAATCTCCCGTTACGTCCGCATTCTCTTTGTCACTTTCAGTAACCGGTTCAGATCTTCTCGATTGTTCTGGAAGGTTCTTGTATTCGTCTTTCGTTACTTTTGCTAGAATTCCTGCTTCGAAGAGATTCATGATCCTAAGGGATTTGATTGGAAGATTTTTTTAGATCTCTCATGTTTCATTGGTGTTGAGAACTATTACATTTTATAATATACAAATAAAACTTTTCTGTTTTGAAACAGAGAATAAATATAGGTGAAATAAAAAAGGAAATATTTGCCACCGACAAAACTTACACATCATTAAAAGTTTCGAGGTAGGGACATCCGATTTGCAGCGCGATAGCAGAATATCTAGTGTATAACTTTTCACTCAAGTGAAAATTATGAGATCCTGGAACACAAAATAAGTACCTACATATTTAATAAGCATTGCAAAATTCTGACACAAAAGATTTTAACTAAACATGGATTGAATCATAACAAGAACATTATGCCTTTTGCCACTATTTAAGATTTTTGTTATTTAAACCGATCTGTCTTTCCCTTATTGAATTTGTCTTATACAATGAGTAAACATATGTATTCTTAGGCTTTTTCCTTTCCAATTGTATACTACATTTCAAGTAAATTACCAAAACGTTCAGTGTCGTAATACAAAGTTTCTCTCCCCCCGAGCACGGCGATTCTCTTGTGAGCAAGTACGAGCCTCACTCCAACTTCTACGCTACGGACACGTTGCAATTTCTGACGACGCATCAGTTTGGCTAAGCGTCCGTACACACCAGTACCATTCTATAACAAAGAAATTTTCCTGCATCAGACAGAAAAAAGGCATTGTAAACTGTTGGTTCAGATTCATTTAAGCTCTTTCTAGTCTTCTTATCATCTAATGAATAGACTATGTATTTTACCTCTAAAATAGTGAGAGAAGAACTATGCCTTTCTACCACCAGTTCATACTTTCTATCTCTCATCGCTTCTTCTAGACCTTCAAGTGTGCCAATCGGTTGCTCTCTAGCCGGCCGGGCGAGTAGACTGGTGAGGTTCGCTGAGTACATATCTCCGATCACGTAGGTTGCACCGAGGGAAATTAAGACTGATACTAAGCGAGCTTTATGAGTACTGGATGGTTCTTTACTTGAAGCTGTTCAAGGGAAAAAAAGAATATTACTTTTAGAATGTATTCAGTATTGGATGTGTAAGCTTGTTTAGTTTTTTTTAGGCAGGGTCTAAGTTCTTTTTTTAAAATAAATATTGTTTATGTCTACTTCTAAAGAAAAAAACACTTACATTGTCTTAAAAAGAGTGTAGTTGTGAACCAACAACAGTCATTGAATAGCCCGAGTTGATTTTGACGTCGACGTTGCCAGAAAGTTGGCGCTGCAATCACAATCCACAACGCAGGTCCGGTGATCAGTAATGTAGCGAAGACTAAAGGCCACACCTTAGGGATAGTGTCAACAATTCTTTTATTAGAATACCTGAGTTCTACATATTAACAAAAAAAAAAACTTCTACTCAACGCTTCTCTTTAACAGGATTCCAAAGTTTAAAAATATGAGCTTCTCTAGCAAACTAACAGTTGATATTTGTTAGATCGTGCGCACACCTGAAACAAAACTATCGTACAACTGCTTAGTTCCACTTTGATTCCTATAAGTTTTTATGGAGGTGCACACACTACTCTTTCAGCTGTGCAACTAAACAATTGGCTGCGAAACAATCGACAGTCGCGCAATAATTGTTGATATTAGTTTCAGGTATGCGGACGTTCTTAATATTATACTTACTTCCCATCTAAAAGGTCTTATTATTGCTAGAGTTTCACTCAGCTTGGCGGGCGCGTGAGTTAGGAAAGCGCCAGAATCCGCAAGAGTTACGAAAGAGAATTCCACGGCTTGCAATCGCTCCCAAGTTATTGTAACATCTCCGATGAAAAAATCCGCTTTCTAGATATTAACAGAAACTTCTTTGGTTAAAAATAATTCGATAACATCTCTGAGATTTTTTTTTATAATATATGGTGGCAAACGAGCAAGCGGCCACCTAAATCCAGCGAAATGGAAAGCGACCACTGCCCATAAGCATCCGGAATTGCAGATGTGTTGCCTACCCTTAATTGATGAAGGAGGAGAGGCACGTAAACGTAACGTCTAGAAGGTATAAAAATGTTATCTTAATCATAAAATTGGTCAATTTCATCTTTAGGAATACTTACCCGTTTCCAAATTAATCCAAGAGTTCCTTTAAATGTACCGTTAACAGAAATACTTGATCCTTGGCTTCTTTCAGGCGGATCGTAATATTTGTATCTGTTTATATAAGGCAAATTAATAAATTTAAAATTTTAGTTTATGTTAATGTTTATTCAAGTTTTACTACCTGAAATTTAACCTCTTTGCTATTAAGGCTAATAATTTGTCATCACGGCCTCCAGTTACTTCGACTGTTGAGTTGTTATTATATCTGACAAAGTGCCACGGAGGTGCCTGAAAGAACTAAGCGTTATTTATATAAACTGTTAACAACAAGTACAATTAAAAAAAAAACGTACATGTAACACAGGTACATTAAAGACGCGTCCTTGAAAGTTTTTGTAAACAATATTAGCTGGCGGTAGGACAGGTAACCTGTATATTTTACCTGCCCACCAGTTAACTAAGCCAAGATGGTTCAGTCGGTTTGGAGTTGCCTGGTTATAGTATATTCTGAACCTGGGAAAAAATAAAAGACTTTTATGAATATTTTATAAACTGTTCTTATGTCCTCAATTGTAATATCTCTCATCAAATAACAATTCTGTAAACATGTAACTTACACACTTTCCCTGGGGTTTGTAATAACAGCCACTCTCATCGCTTCTTTCATAGCACCTCTGAATCTCAGACTGATTTCACCGACAGGCCAATAAAATATGTAGAGAATCGATCGATGGATGAAATTATTAATGGTAAACTGTGGGTGACAAAGAATGTATTGATACAGTTTTTTTAAAATGTCTACACTTTCTTTAACTTCAAGATAATTGTAGTTTACCTCTAGAAGTAAATTTTCGCATTCATTTGGCTGACAGAATATGAGGCTTGTTCGTTCATTCCAAGTATCTAGACCTTTCTTTAGAAATTTGAAAAACTGTAAATTAGATTCCTGTTTGTGAAATTAGTTGGGATATAACAAGAGACTATGTCAAGTTTAAAATAGATATTCATTTACAGTTATTAGAGGAAGTAGAGAAATTAAGGAGTAAAAGGTTAGCTTGGTATTAGTATTTTATGGGAAGGGATGAATTGCATGTAATAAGAAGGACGATCGTTATGAGTGTGGTACACCGGTAGAGGTAGACATAAAAAGAGATGGATGTATTGCGTGAAAGGTGACATGACCAAAAAAGGAGGGATGACTGAGATGACGGATGATAGAGTTATTTGGAGGACGAAAACCCGATAAGTTAGGGGAGACGGTGATGATGATTCACAATTCTTACTTACTGATGATTTATTCTCTTCTGTGGTTAGATCCATATTTACTACTTGTATATTATTATCATTTAGACGACAAATTAGTTCAAAAATATCGCAAGACCTAGAAGACAGATTTAAAATTAAAACTATCACATAAAAATCAGTTAATAGTGACAAAGTGTATTTTTTTTTCACTGGAATACCTGATATTAGTCGAGTTTCCTCTTACTATTGTCAAAGATTTAGCCGGAATGCCCTCAGCGATGTTTGTTACAGCAAGTGAAACGTCTTTAGGAAGTTTCGTTAAAGTTTCCGGTGCTATATCAATGATATTTAATAAAGCAGAACAATAAGACAGACAAGCAAATAATATTAAAACATTATTGTTCATTTTTAAAGTAATAAAATTAAGCAATGTAGAATAGAAATGCTGTTCCAGTAAATATTGATGTTAACTGGTAAAGCAATCCATAATTTCCTTCAGATATTTCTCTACTATTTCGTGTCATAGATTATGTAGAAAATAGACGTAAAATGTATTAATTTTTGCTCTTAACCATTCATGTACTCTCAGACAGTTATCGTGAAATCTGTTGTTGGTACAGATCTGTTTGATTTACATTAAAACATATTTAATTTTCTTTGATTTGTCATTCTCTCGTGGTGTTATATTTTATTTTCAAAGGGATACTGCCACAAAATTCTTTTATGAATACATAAACAGTTCTTTAGTGTAGGTTCCTCATAAACGTTAAGTGATTTCTTAAATATTTTCGATTCTTAACAGTTACTTGGTCGTTTAATCTATGACCTATTACAATGTCCATCAAAATGAATCCGACGGCTGCTTAAATATTGTAAGACAATATGACCTGGCATTTATCATTGAAAAGGTTAAATTTGACGTGCATAACTCGTAAATTGTTACTATTTAATTAATATTTGAAACGATTGTAAGCATTTTTTTTATAACATAAGGTGGCAAACGAGCAAGCGGCCACGTGAAATCGCCAAAATGGCGAAGCGACCGCTGCCCATAGACATCCGCAATTGCAAATGCGTTGCCTACCCTTATCTGACGGAGGAGGAGCCGCACATAAACAGTATATTTTCCCTTCCTGTGCATCTCCTCCACTGTCAAATCCACTTCCTCTTCCCAACCTCTCCTAATAAGAAAAGGGTGGTCAAGAGAAAGGGACTTAAATTAGGCCTCCGGCACCACACTCATCAGATGAAACACGGAATTGTTTCCATTTCACGCCTATCTTCTGTGTGATCGTGGTATTACACTGGGCGTGCCGGCCTATTCATGCTAAGATGCTAAGCGGGCACTACCACTGTAGTATAGCATATTGGCTATATAGTATTTAAAACCGACTTCCAAAAGGAGGAGAAAGTAAACCCCTTGCATGTTTTTATACAGAAATTACAACTCACCTACATGATACGAAATGTTAGCAAATTACGAAAATAGTGAACCATTTATAATTAAGGCAATTCGATATTATCATTATCACCAGCTCACTATATGTCCCCACCGAGGGGCTCGGAGCCTACCCTAAATTAGGGTGACTAGGCTACAGTCAACCACGCTGGCCCACAGCGGGTTGGTTGGCTTCACACTTATCTTTGAATTTCTTCGCCGATATGTGATGGTTGCAAAACGATGTTTTCCTTCACAGTAAGAACGTCGAGTAAATTATGTACATATGAAAATTCGAAGAATCGAAAATCACTTTGGTACATGGCGGGATTCGAACCCAAGACCTGTAGATTACAAGTCAAGTGCTTAAACCACTGAGCCACCGACGCTCTTAATTCACAGATATAGTTATTTATTCCTAGATATAGATTACAATTCACCTATGTGATCGAAATGTTAGCAAATTACAAAAATAATAAACCATTTATCATTAAGGCAATTCGGCATTAAACTTATAAAAACGAACTCCTTTATTTAGTAAGGAAAACACTACTATTAGGTCCGGATTCCATTGGAAAATACTAAAATAATACAATCCTACATTTCCTATGTAAACGTACAAATTACTCGGATTAACAAGGTAATAACTGTGTCTAATGAATTTAACCGAATTCGATGAACGCTTTAATTACGTCCCTAACGAGACAGCTATTATTATGACGTCCATTATCCGACAAAATTAACAGATCATTAGCGAAATTATTCTGTCATCAAGAGCCGAAAGACGCATATTCCAGTTTTAAGAGCTGTAATACTGAATGGCTTTCATTATTAAAGAATGTTTTTACTGGTTATTTTATAATACTAATTGTGTTGCGTAACAAATGATTACGTTTATCCATGTCTCTACTTAATATTATAAACATTTGTATTTTTGTATGTATTGAAATAACTCAAAAACTACTACTAGGCCGATTTAAAATTTATGTCGCCTAAAAGCTACGTTATCAATGAGCAACATAGCCTATCTTTTTTATAATTTTTTTTTTAATTTCGCGGGTACGACTAGTCAATAATTAACAAATGTATTCTAGAAATGTCGGAATCTAGAAAATAGTGAAATAAAAAAACGAAAGTATAATTGATTGACATAATATTCCGGAATTGAGGACATAGCACGAATTTCTGTGAGAAAGTTTCATTCGTAACGTTATCGACAAAATTTGTATCATATTTGAGAATAATCATTTTGTATTAGCTTGTCAGGTTTGTATCAGGCGTAAAATACATTGACAAATTTTATCGTTGACGTTACTCATACTTTTCCCAAAATTTCGTGCTTTGATCCAAATAAAATTGATTAAACTAATAAACCGTATATTTCAAAATGAAAGACAAGAGTGAAATATTCTACTAACAATTTATAAAACATTGCACCTAGTAAAAGTTCACAAGCGTTGCATTGTATGTAGCTTTAAAATTTCTAGAAAATTAACACCACGCAACGGGCCGCTGTAAGGCTGCGGGCACGTTAACGACGTTAACGACGAGCAGAGCGGCTCGATAAATCTCAATCACTGATCTATATAAATAGACAAGTCTTTTCTGGGATGAATGGAATATCCTCTTTTCGTTCGTCCAGATTTTAACGAAGCTTGTGATTTTAATGAAAATTAATCCTATCTTTCAAATCTCTACACCGACACGTTAAGTTGACGAAAATCAAATAGGCACAAAATACCAAGTCTTATAGCCTATCTATTTATAGAGATCAGTGAACACAAAATTGACACGAGTACCAAAAGCGAGAGCGGAATAGTACTTTTGTTTGCACCGTTCCGCTCCGCCTGTCGCTCCGCACCGTCGCTAACAGCGTGCCCACAGCCTAACGGACTTTGTTAATCTTTTTTATATCTGCCAGCTACAGTAACGTACTTTAGCGTGCAAACAAGCGCTTTACAGAGATCTGATTCTACGAATTTGAATTAAGTTAACTAAAATTTAAACTTTAATTGCATTTGAAATTTAGTGGGATCTTAATTTATAAAGTTAATTTACACTTTAACGAAAAAAAGGTATTTAGTTTTGGTGGTAAGATTTAAGTTGATAAGATCTACAATATCCCGTGATTGGTAACAAAGAGATAGCACAAACCTTAGAGATATTAACTGAATGTTTACAAAATCCTACCCTTATATTATTTGGGTAAAAGTGACCCTAAGCGTACCGAACCCCAATCATACTATCTGCTTTAGAATGATTAATTTCCTTGTAATTCAGTATCAGTGGGGCTGTCAACAGAGGGCGCTGTAAGACACCTTCATTAGAACTGATACAACTTTATACAATTTTCGCGCCAAATTTATGTGTGAAATTGTTTTTTTTAACGTTTTGATGTTAACAAAAGAAATTTTAGTTTACAATATTATTCAGGAAAAGAACTATCCTAAATAATTTATTCAGATTTGTAAATTTTATAAGAAATATACGAAATATTTCAATTGAAACAATATTATTCTTTTCCTTCTGGAGCTGAGCTTAATTTGTAAATTTCCTTTGGTACAGTAAAATATGTTCCGGTCAATTCACAATCGTCTATCGGCTCGATTAAATTACGGTGTACGTGCTGGGAGGAAGCTTTGTGCGTCTTCTTCGGGACTGTACAATTCACAGGAATATAGACAGTTATACTTAGAATTTGTTATTACTTTTGTACAAGACTGTACTCGTAGTTACACAGGTACAGTGGACAAGAAAAGTGTTGTTTGTGACATTGTTTTAGGTATGGATGGTAATTCGAATGAGGAAGAAAAACTGTTTAAAACTGCATTTGTTTTGTTTTCGTTTGTTTTTGTTTTGTTTCGCAAACTTCGTTACCGCAAATTTGGACCATCCTTTACGACATTTTGACAGCGCGAATTTTAAAAAAAAAGTTGCCTATAATATACCTATCCAAGTCGGCTACCCTCCAGTGAAAGTCTGGTAGAAATCAGCACAGCCGTTTCGGAGAATATCCGGAACAAACAAGGCTTGCGGACAGACAGTCAAAAAAATTAAAAGCGATTTTTGCTATCAGCACCGCTAGTACATAATCTTCCTGAAATCTGGAATTTTTCTTCTGATGTTACAAACAGACACTCCAATTTTACATGTATGAAAGATAGATAGTTACAAATATCGCCAAATATCGCCAGTATTCCAAGTTCTTAAGCTATTTAATAATATTTGTAGTTATATTATAAACTGAACATTTAGTTGTCTGAATGTTATCTATAATAACGTCTTGTTCTGTCTCCATGTCCATATTTAATGAAATCCCTGACGATAGCTATATTCTCGGATTGTTTGCGAAATGCGATAGATGTCGCTGAAATTAGTTTCCGGTCTCGGCCTGGTGGTTACGTCTTGTTGTTTCTTAATTGATTTATGTACCCCATTTCCTTAAAGGGTCAAATTTAATAGATTTGTTGCTTTTAGAAATCATACACGAAATTTAAGTGTTAGTTATAATTGTGAAATTGTCATAGATAATACAGTATGTGAATTTTTATATTTTGACATTTACTTTAAACACTATTGTCTACTATATTAAGTGTTTAGCGTTCTATGAAATACACTAGAAACATACAGGTAATCCCCAGTTTCTAAGTGTTGAATTTTATACACAAGTTTTTTTCATACATATAATAAAATTGGAGTGTCTGTTTGTATCAAAAGAAAAATTCCAGATTTCGGGAAGATGCTGTATTTGTATCGCTGATAACGAAAAAAAGCATTTTTTGTCTTTCTGTATGTCTGTCCGCAAGCTGCATTTGTTCCGGGTAATCTCCGAAACGACTGGGCCAATTTCGACCGGACTTTCAGTGAAAGGTAGCTGATATAGATGGGCATATTACAGACTACTTTTTATCTTAATATTAGGTGCACGAAGTCGCGGGCAACAGCTAGTCTAAATAAGTTAATACCTTAAAGAAAGCAGTTTTTTTGTGGAGTGTTTGATAAATGTAGATTGATGCTTTAATTTATTCGGCCACTGCACGGTCCGGGAGTATAAATATTTTTAATAAAAATCTTTGAAATATTTTTATTTTCAGTTACGTTGAATTTATATTGAGCAAGTATACATTTAATAATTTTTTAACAAACAGCAACCGTTACTGAGCTTTTCCAGAAATTGCTCATTTTGTAATAATGATTCAGTTTCCTAGGAAAGTGTTCAAGTTTTTATTTATTTAAGTTCGTGTAAATATTATATTATACTAATATTATAAAGAGGAAAGATTTGTATTTTTGTATGTATTGAAATAACTTAAAAACTACTCGGCCGTTTCAAAAATTCTTTTATAGGATATGTTTTTTTATTATCTTTTAATTTTACGCTGCCAAGCGAGCAACAGTTAGTAGTTAATTAATATTTTCATCAAAATGTAAAGTGCATTCGCTATTTACTTAAGAGGTACTTAGACAAACTTATGTTACTTAAGTTGTCTATTATAAGTGAAATAAACTTCCTAATCTCGGACTTTCCTAGACACAACTTATCACTCTCATTATAAATTCCCTGAAAGTTGCAAAGCTGCGAAGGTGTTACTTAAGATTATAGAATTTACGGTAACTTAGCTTAGAGCTTAAACTTAGCGGTAAACTTATTATAACTATTAGCAATACGGTTATACTACTCTTAACAAAAAATCAGCTTTTTTACGTTATTTATGAACGGCGACAAAATTATCTCGTTACTTACTAAGAATACAAGACTTGACTTAACTATCGCATAACAGTTGTGCGATTGTCGATTGTTTCGCAGCCAATTCAACTGTTTAGTTGCACAACTAAAAATCGAGTAGTGTAACCTCCATGTAAGCTGATAGGAATCAAAGAGAGACTAAATATTTGTCCTATAGTTTAGTGAAGTTGTGCCCGCTCTCTAAACATTATACAAAAGTAACTTTTAGTAGAATTACTATAAATTCATAAAGATTGTAACACGCTATCGTATTTACAAAGTTGTTTATAATATTATTAACAAATAAAATGAAGGCATTTTACTCTAAAAGCTTCCGTTAGCTAATGGAAAACATAAATAATTCAATTATGTACATTAACTTCAATTTCAAATTCGAAATGTTTCAATACACGATAAACAGTAATAACTGACTGATTTAAATGCGTGGTTACGTTTAAGATTTACGAAGACCAGATGATGGTAATATTTACATACGAATTGCATACGAATTACAAATATAACCGTTTCCAACTACAGCTTAATTGCCTCTACTAACAAGGTAAGAATTAACAATGATATATTAGCTACTAGATTTCGCCCGCGACTCCTTTCGCGTGGATTTAAAAAAAACATGCCAAATATGCCCTTTCCACTCCCGCCATTTTCTTATACTGAAAGGATGGGAAGGTAAAGTATATTTGATGGTGGAGGAGATGCATGGGAAGGGGAAGTATCCTCTTTATGCGCATCTCCTTCTCTGTTCATTTAGGGTAGGCAACGCATCTGCAATTGCGGATGTCTATGGGCAGCAGTCGCTTCGCCATGTTGGCGGATTAAGGTGGCCGCTTGCTCGTTTGCAACAATATTTTATAAATAAAAAAAAGTTTCATCGAGATCCGTTCAGCAGTTTAGGCTACAAACTCTTACAAACATCCATCTAAACTTTAACATTTATAATGTTATAGTAAAATATCGAATTCACGTATATTTATGTGGCTACAAATTTTTGGTACGAATATATACGCTAAGCGGACTAAAGCAATTAAAGGTTCAAACTTTATAAATACGTTTCAAAATGGAGTTTGTTTCAAATACTAGGGAGAGGAAGTAATAAAGTAGTAATTTATTTCACGAGGATTACTAGATATTGAGCTTGAATAAATGTCATAGCCTCGGGTCGTGTTTTGCTAAAATAGAATAGCTGTCGTTGAAATGAGTTTTCGGTCCCAGCGCCCCGGCCGCGTCTTGTACCGCCGTAATTGATTTATATAATCTGTTTCATCTGTGTGATATTTCAATGTTTGGTATATTATATTATATTTTTAACAGTGGTAGTACCCGCTTTAACATCTTAGTACTGCAGGGCCGGCACGCCCGGTGTAATACCACGACCACACAGAAGACAGGCGTGAAATGGAACCAATGCCGTGTTTCGTCTGATGAGTGTGGTGCCGGAGGCCTAATTTAAGTCCCTTTCTCTTTGCCACCCTTTTCTTATGAGAGGATGGGAAGGGGAAGTGGAGGAGATCCATAGGAAGAGGAAATATCCTCTTTATGTGCGTCTCCTCCTCCGTCGGATAAGGGTAGGCGACGCATCTGCAATTGCAAATGTCTATGGGCAGCGGTCGCTTCGCCATTTTGGCGGATTCAGGTGGCCGCTTGCTCGTTTGCCATCTTATGTTATAAAAAAAAAGAACAATTACCTCTGCAATTAACTGACTACAGGCAGGACGTTATGAGTGTGGTACACCGGTAGAGTGACCTAGAAAGAGATGGCTGGATTGCGTGAATAACATGACCAAGAAGGAAGTGATGATTCAGATGACGGACAGAGATATTTGGTGGACGAAAACCGCGCCGACTTTACGGGAGTAGGATAAGGTAGGGGAGATGATGAATGAACTGACTACAGGAATTGAAAGGCTTTTATTACTAAATTAAACATTTAATAATTATTTTTATTAGATTTGGTTTGTGTAAACCTTGAACAGTTTAGCGGAACAATTATTACGTTTATATCTGATTTGATATAAAATTTGAGAATGAGATTGCTGACTTTTTAATAAAGAAAACGATAATGATTAGGTTGTTGCATAATAAAATACCTTCCAGATATGTAATACTAGGTGTTATAGGTGGTTTAGGAATATGATACTCGTCAATTTTTTCGTCCTTTGCTGTAAGAATTTTTTTTTTTCATAACATATGGTGGCATTCGAGCAAGCGGCCACCTGAATCCGCCATAATGGCGAAGCGACCGCTGCCCATAGACATCCGCGATTGCAGATGCGTTGCCTACCCTTATCCGACAGAGGAGGAGACGCACATAAAGAGGATATTTCCCCTTCCTATGCATCTCCTCCTCCGTCTAATCCACTTTCCCTTCCCATCTCTTTCTTATAAGAAAAGGGTGGTAAAGAGAAAGAGACTTAAATTGGACCTCCGGCACCACACTCATCAGACGAAACACGGCATTGGTTCCATTTCACGCCTGTCTTCTGTGTGGTCGTGGTATTACACCGGGCGTGCCGGCCCATTCGTGCTAAGATGTTAAAGCGGGCACTACCACTGTTAGCAATGCATATAGATTATTATTCTCGTGTTTTCCTGCAATTAATGAATAATTAATGTTTTCTCTGAGAGTATTTTGTAGTCCATCTATTTATCTTATATTCTATTACATTTACTTTACGAAACTTATAAGTATGTCCTAATAGAGTTGGATTTATTTGTATAGTAACGATTAGTTATTGAAGTCTTTGTATGGTTAGGCAATAGTTTACGCAAGTCGCAATAATTAATATGTTGTTCAGTCGAGTTGAGATGAACATCATTCATAGTGAATATAGAATTAAGTATGTTGATATTTCTGTACTCATCGGTGTTAAATCTTTTGAGTGGAAGATTAATGGTTGTGGTCAAATCCAGTCGACAGCATTGTTCCGATGTTATTTTGTTTTATAAAGGTTTTTGTCATTTTTATATTTCGCCACTCGACCTGTCAAGTCAGTATAAATTAAATTGTGTATTCGTTTGTTGATATCTTTAATACTTGTGTAAATAAAATTCACTCGAAACTGCTCTACTAAATCACGTTACTTTTAAATGGATAGGCTATAAGACGTCGTATTTTGTGCCGGTTTCATTTTCGCCAATGGCGCTGATGGTTGCAGTTGGAGGCGGTGGTAAGATTTGGAACTAACAATAGAGATATAAAGTGTCATTAACATATTAGTAACGTTTGAAACACTCTCAGTAAGAGCAGGCGCATCCCTTTGACTAAACTATCGCACAACTGTTGGGCGATTGTCGATTGTTACGCAGCAAATTGAACTGTTTAGTTAATCTACTAAAAGGGCTCATAGGAATCAAAGCGAGACTAAGTAGTTTTACTCTAACAATTCCCTTACACGTTACAACACTTATACAATCTAATCAGTTTGTGTCTAGAGTCTGTCTAAATATGTTGGCACGTGTGCTAATTCCAAGTCTCCAATCAAGCCACTGCGAACTCACAGACTGCACCTGCCTATTGACAAATTACTTCAAACCACGCCTTTTGATGTATGATTACTAAGTAAAATTGAAGTCAAAGGGTGTTGCAAAATTATTGTAATAATCTTCTCTAAAAACAATCTCTTAATTTAGAAATTAGTTCAATTGACTGTAACATTATAATTGTAAGTAAACTAGATTTGACTTCTCATCGAGGAATTACTAAATAAAACTTAGTAAGTAGCTTATGTTTTTCCTGACAGTGTTCAACATCTTTGCCGAACATCATGATCTGTTGAGCCGTTCCGGAGATACCTTCCAAACATCTAAACTGTCGAATATATTAAAGTAAAAATATCTAAATATTAGTAAGAGAATGATATACCATTTCACTGTTAAAAAAATATACAGAATTGAAAACCTTCTTTCGGGAAGGTTAAAAATGGTTAATCCGTTAATTATTAAGATCTCAATGTATTGGTGACCTAAAAACAGTTTGCATTTGAAATATCCTCACTACTTATAATACTAAAGGTTGCATTACTTCTATAATCCAATACCCTATTTTCCAGCTAACTGAACGATTAAGCTTAATGACTCCTGAAAGCGATCACTTCTCAAAGAGGAGCTTATTATGGCAGCTTTTATTAGAACTAAGTAGGACGATTTTTTCATTAAATTCAATTGCATTTACATTCTACAGAAGATGTTTATTTTTTACTCTGTAAAATGACAATGTGCAATTAAATAGAATTATAATATTTAATGAAAAATAGCAATATACAATCTACATCTTTACAACAATACTAATAATAATAAAGCGTAAACAGACACTACTTCATGGCATAGGATGTCAGGAATCACAACATATTTTTGAATCATTTTTACTTTAATAAAGACCTTACACTTACGATACGCTTTAGGCTACATTTCCAAGCTATTAAACTTAGTGGTAAATGAATTGAAAAAAAAAACCCAATGTGGGAAAGAGACCATCAACTACAAGCTGCCAATATCGAAGAAGAAAGATTTCCATAGTACGGTAATTGGTATCCAGTGTCAACGGTCTTCGTTGTCTTTTGTTGCAATTGAATTTTGAAATTTGCAATTGAGAATTTGACTAATAATTAAATAAAGTTTTTTTTTTTTATTTCATGCGGATAAAGCCGCACGGGAACATCTCATTATCATCATTAACAGCCTTAAGTTGTCCACTGCTGAACGTAGGCCTCCCCCATCGATTGCCACGATGCCCGCTCCTGTGCCGCAATCTTAACCAGGTCACGAGAACATCTAGCGTCTAAATGTATAGTCAAATTAGGACATCTGAGACGGTGAGTGACGCTGCTGATGGTAAAATATCTTGTGATAATGTTTTAACACGGTGGCGCTAGTGAGCTGTGATGATTTAAGTTTTTTTTTGTTGACGCGGGGAAAGCATTTACGCACTTCACCGTCCATGCTGCGGAGGCAGCACAAACGGTTTCGTGTGGGACTCCCGGCCTTATATTCCGGCCAGACTACCCACTAAACCCCCCGGTGTTCTCCTTCGCCCAACCGGTCCGTGGCATCTACGTTAGTTTATCCACGACCCGGCAATGATAATTTAAGTTAAATTAAGCCCATCGGGTCAGATATCCTTATAGGTCTATAGCCCTTAATGACAGTTTGCTTTACAATGTTCGACCTTATCTCGGTTGAATCTTTCACTAACGGTTTCCTATTTTAGTATACTATGTTTTTAAATTTAATTTGTTAAATAGCGAAGATATAAATACAATTAAGTATTAGTGTCGTGTCACACTGATCTGAACAGATTCATTTCGTATCGGGCCGCAGTAAATCACCGCCTTACCGACCACTTGGCTGGAAAATTAGAAATTAGATGACACGCGATACCCGACCTCGTACAGCTATCCGTAGAAACTATTTACTAAATAAAATGTTACGAGGAAATGTTTGTGTAGAGTAAAATAGGTGTTTATAAAGTGATGATCTTCAATTTGAGATTGCGCACGTATTTTTCTTTATTTTCACGTTATTTGAATAATCGTAAATCTTGAAATAGACACAATTGAACTGAACTTATATTCTAGCATTTTCTCCCAATGATTGTGACATTTTTATGTAAAATTACGATAATTAATTAATTATTAAGTTAAAAAAAATTACAACCAATACGACAATGTAACTTAATAATGGTTTATTAGTTAAAATACAAAAATTCAACAATATTAGTGTAGAAATAACAAAATTAAAGGCGGAGGTTATGAAGCAATAGTTATTTATTCCGAAACTAGCTAGTCAATGTAAATAATATCAACGTATCAATAATTATTTTGCAAAGAGTGAAGAAGACTAAATGATTCAGCCATCGTGGTTCAGGTATCTAGACAATGGAAGTAACGCGGTGCAGATTCCGCCATTAAAAGCATCCTGTCTCTTTGTTATGATTAAAAAAGGATATCCCAGTTAATATTAGATCAGTTTTTAAAATATTTTTTTTTATAAAGTAAGGTTTGATTAATTTAATATTAAAATACAATATCATCTCATATCTAAACATATAAAAATAATTTACCTGCGATTACAGTATAGACATTCATTACAACCACTGTAAAATAGACCGTGTGAAGATGGGGAAAAGAAGTTATTTCAACAGTAAAGTAGACTATTCGCGTAGATTGTCCCTTCCTCTGATGTCTATCCTATTCCAGTTGAAAATATCATTATCACACAGAAAACAGGCGTGAAGTGGAAGCAATTCCGCGTTTCGTCTGATGAGTGTAGTGCCAGAGGCCTAACTTTAGTCCCTTTCTCTTTCCACCCTTTTTTTAAGACGAAAGGATGGGAAGGAAAAGTGGATTTGATGGTGGAGACGCATAGGAAGGGGAATGTCCTATTTATGTGCGTCTCGTCCTGCGTCAATTAAGGGTAGGCAGCGCATCTGCAATTGTTGATGTTTATGGGCAGCGGTCGCTTACCATTTCGGTGGATTCAGGTGGCCGCTTGCTCGTTTGCCACCTTATATTATAAAAAAAGCAATAAGTTTATTCAAGTAAATTCAAAGAGCATAACCATAAGAAACTGCGAACAGTTCCACAATTCCCGGAATGCGGGCGCTAAGTAAATCGCAGCTCGCGGTCCCAAGTGTGCACCTGCACAAAAGTATTTTATTGTCAAACTTTCATTAAATGCGGGCATAAAACAAATTGAAAATGTAACTTGTAAGCTTTTTTTATTTAATTCACTATCAACGTCGAGTTTGAAATTTAATAGTAGTGGACCTATAATAAATGCTTCTCTTTATCAGAAGTAAAAATATTAAATATTAGCTTTCGCCCGAGACTCCGTTCGCGTGACATCAAAAGAAAAAGTAGCCTACGTGTTATTCCCGACTATCTCATCTCTACATCTATAACAAATTTCATCAGTATCCGATAAACCGTTTAGGCTACAAACGCAAACGTCCATCCATCTAAACATTAGCATTTATAATATTACTAGCTTTCGCCCGCGACTCCGTCCGCGGGAAATTAAAAAAAAAGACAAAAGTGAGTAGCCTATGTGTTCTTCCAAACTACCCTCTACATCTATACCAAATTTCATCGAAATCCGTTCAGCCGTTTTGGCTACAAACTCTAACAAACACCCATCTACCTATAGCGATCCCAGCTTCTCCTGGATGGCAAAGAATCTTTTTTCGTTTTAAATCTTTTCTGTCATATCCTTACCTTTCCCGTTGGTGTACAATATAACCTATTTTAAGTGATAATGTAGCTTTTTAATGATGAAAGAATTTTTAAAATTAGTATAATTAGTTTTAAAATTATTAATTTTTAATCATTAGCCTATTCAATGCAAACAAACAATCAAAATTATTATCTTTATGATTATTATTATAGATAAAATACATCTAGACAAATTAAACCAAGAACTGGTTATTCCATTAAATGATTATTCGCTGTTTTTTCTACTAAAAACTAAGAATCATGTTAATAATTTTAAATAAAAGATATAACCTAAAAAAGTATTTTAAATTATAGTCAGAAGAATGCAATCCGGTAGATTCACCTCCCGTCCGTTTGTCCGATACTCACGTAGATCTATATTGTATTTGAACAACAACGTCGGAAAACAATTCCCCAGTGAGGCAAGGTGGAATTCTTTCAGGAAAGTTTCAGTCGGCGTAAGTTATGCTTGGCGCGTGGGCCTACACAAAGCCTCGCACAAGTTTAGAACATTCGCTATCAGTTGAAACCTATAGCATAATTTATTTTGTTACCTTCTGAATTATGTTTGAATGGAACAAAATATTAAATCTTACTAATACTATAAATGCGAAAGTTTAGATGGATGGATGGATGGATGTTTGTTAGCGTTTGTAGCCTAAACGGCTGAACAAATCTCCATGAAATTTGGCACAGGTTTAGGGCATAGTCTGGAAGAACACGTAGGCTACTTTTTCATCCCGGGAATAGCGCATTCTAAAAGTATGTAACTACTGTACTGTGTCAGTGTACGATAAATGATTTTTTTTAAATAATTTTGTTATATTATTTTACTATGCTCGATTTTTTTTTATATTTTTAACAATTGATGATTGTCACTTTAAAATAATTAAAAATCGAGTTCGTAAAAACTTTTTAAATAAGAAACTAAATAAGCAGTATTTATTTAACATCGATATTATAATAGTTTTGTATTAGTTTGTAGATTTGAATTTGATAATTCCACGAAGTAAATGTAATTGGACGATAACGCTTCATCGGTTCAGTTCGATGTAATTTAGTGAGAAACACCCTAATGAATCAAAGGGGCCGACATCTAAGTTTCTAGTTTTACTTACATATTTGTATACTGGGCGTCTCAATTATAATGAAAATGATTCAATATTCCCTACACAATTTAGAGAAATAAAAAAATACATTGATTAAAATTAGTAGTTTATTGGTCGAATTCAAACCAAACAAAACATTTTTTTTTAAATTTAAGTACCTCTATGCATTACTCTGTACATAGATATCCGTTACATATTTTTATTGAAAATATGTAACCGGATACGAAATGAATAGCAGTCACCTGCGACTTCGTGCGAGTGGAATTAAAAAAACTTAATAAGTAATCTCTGCATTCTTCCAGACTATTATACATCTTATGCTAAATTTCAGCGGGTTCAGTTGAATAGTTCTGGATACATAGTAACACTTGCTTCCACCCGAGACTCCGTCCGCGTGGAATTAAAAAAAACAGTAAGTAGCCTATACGTTCTTCCAGACTATCCTCTACATATATGCCTAATTTCATCAAGCTACGTTATGTAGGTTAGGCTACAAACTCTAACAAACATCTAACCATCTAAACTTTCGCATTTATAATATTACTAACAAGTAAATTTAGTTAAAATAGGATTCTTAACATTACTTTCACTTGACTAGTTCTAAAAATTTAAAACATAATATTAAATCATTGTGTGAATTCATTTTTCACTCGTGTTCAATAAAACTAACCCTGGAATAGCCATCGTTCAATATTCTCTCTGATGTCAGTCTGAGTTCAGGCTGCGGTTATATTTATTTCCATTTTATACTTTAAACGTATTTCAAAGGATAATATAAAAAAATGTAATACTGTAATAAGAGCAGGGGTATCTTGAGCCGAAACAGCTAAAGAAAACACAGCAACAAGGTGGCAAAAGTGGTTTATTGGTTATATACCAATGAGGTCGGTCTGCGCGCGTACCCCGGGTTGGGAACCACACGCAGTTACAAAAAATGTTCAAAATAAACAAGGGATAGCCGTCACAATACAGCAAGCGGCTATCTGCTAAATTAGGCCGTCACTAACCGCAAGCAACCTAATTTAACTACACTACTGTGCTATTCTGAATAAAATTAGTCACAAGACAGCAAGCTAATATACTCAGAATCGCGTCGTAGGAACTAACTTGAGAAGACAGTAATTTTAACAATATTTGTTATTTTCTAATCTTCTGACCTTCCGATCTTCTCTGATTTGCGTAATGTACTTGAAATGACTTAACATAAGGCGCATGCAATACCACATCGCGTTTTAAAATACAGGTGGCGCCATTTAGTTTTGTACGTAAAAACTACTGGTCTCTAGTGAATATTTGTTACAATACTAATATTATAAAGAGGAGATTGTATTTTTGTATGCATTAATAGCTCAAAAATACTGAGCTGATTTTAAAACATCTTTCATCATTAGAAAGGTAATTTGTGTGTAACATAGGCTATATTTTTTAATTTCACGCGGGCGAAGTCGCACGCAACAGTTAGTAGGTTACATAGTCATTATGAGAACATAAATAACATTGTATTTTCACTGCATATTTATTGTCAAAACAATAACAAATTTGGCAAATAAATGCATGTAATTTACGTACATATGTGTATTTAAACGGGCAAGGCGCTGAACTATAAACGAGAGGGTAACGAAGCGAGGTCGTCACACAGACTACACGTGTCTTTCAAATATTTACTCCTTTAGGCTTCCGTTGAAATATATTATCGTACAGGAAAAATACATAAGTACAGTATTATGTGGAAAATTTGTTTATAGACATAATTTTCTTATGTACAAAACAAATCATTCGTAGATCAATTTTATAGCGGAAAGAGTTCGCGCGCGACTCTTTCGTCATCTAAATAATAGAATTAAGAAAATATAGAATCAAATAAAAACAAATGTAAGTAGCCTATTTCTAGACTATCCTCTACATCTATGCCAAATTTCATTAAGATCCGTTCTGCAGTTTAGGCTACAAACTCTAACAAACATCCATCTAAGCTTTATAAAATTAGTAAGGTTACTACAATTACTCTTAACAATTACCATGCGGCTTTGTTTATAAGAGAATAGCTTTTTGCGTAAAGCATAAAACTCTCAATGTATTTTAGGAATAAACACGAAGCATCAGTCTTTCAGCCATCGTACGAAAAGAAAATAAACCACGTTACTAATTCGTTAGACTCAGTGTGACGCAACAGAAAAACTTGATTGGTCGAGCGAATTGATTTGTGGCGTCCGCCCGCGTTTTTGTTAACGTAGACTTTTTAGCTTTGAATGTACAAGGCATTTGTAAATAATTGGCTTTTCTATTAATCTCTTGTAAATAGCAACTGCACATTCTAAGAAAGGAGTCAAGAAGATGATAAGATTGTAAAGAACGGAACGAACTTCAATAAATTAGTAAATACTTACTAGTTTAACGTATTGTAACCATCCTCTTTTTCTCTTCAACTCTCTACTCCATAAAAATAAGCCGTTTGATCAGAAAATATAAATTTTATGCCTTTCCAAAG